>NW_009914031.1:232602-261643 GCF_000696875.1 Nestor notabilis
AGATTAATTAATTACTTATTTTTTAAAGAAATGTAAAACCTCAGGCAGCCCAAAAGCCATTGAGGTTTTAATTCTCAGAACTATACTCTGACTTGACTGTTACCCAGTTCCTATTCAGGCAAGATAGGAATTAAGATTAATGACCCCAAACAAACTGGTATTTCAGAGAATCAGTCTTTGCCAGGCATTATATTCTCATGACAGAAAATCATTGAGGCATAAATACAGTGCTCAGTCATTGGTGTATATTAACAACACCATGTTGTTCCCATAAATGCTGAATACAGTGAAGAGGAAAATGAAGTCTTAAAGTTCATTAATTTGGATTGTGGGGTTTTTTAAAGTGAGCAAACCAGAGCCCGTAGAATAAGGCTGTACCATTCTAGTTCCCACTGCACTGCTGTGAAGGCTATTCAGATTCCAGAAAGGCATCTCTTCTGCTGGGACGTTGTTTGGGCTTGGGGATGACTCTCTCTGCAGTGCATTTTACTAACTAGACATTCAGTTCAGTTGGCATTTTTTAAAAGGCGAATTGATGAAGACCAAGTCTTAAGGAGAGAGAAGTGAAAAAGTACCTTTATATGCTAGGATCAGTGACTGTTGTAATATGTGGGGTAAAAACGTGTTGTTGTTTGTCAGTGTTTGCCCACCTCCCAAGAAGGTGGTTATGGCTAGAGCCTGTTTTCTAAACAAATGAGAACTGGCATGAAGACAAGAGCATTTCACCTATTCTGGCACCAGTGCTAATACAGGAAGTTATTGTGGCAATTTCTAGAAGCTGTTTGCTCAAGGAAAAAAAATAAATTAAAACCCCCATCTTTCTGTGTTTGTATTTCCACACTGAAAAGACATCCATGACATCATCTTGTTTGTTCGGACACTGCAGGAAGAATGGATGAAATAAAATGGCAGAAAAGAAACCAGGCGCTTTTATTTTGCTGCCAACAAAACATAGAGGAAAGATGTAACCAAAATATCCAATGGTTACTTTAGTTCTCAGAGACAGTTCAGCAGATGAATTGTTGTTCAAGGGCAGTTGGGCTCTCAGACACAAGAGCATTTTGTAGTAAGCTTAATTACTCATTTTAATTATGCATTTTAATTAGCAAGGGACTAACACAGAGCTTTTCTCCCACTTCCTCAATAAACCCACTTTGTGATATTACAGAACAAACTTGTAACTGAGAATTCCAACTGTCTACAGTTGAGAAACACAACTCAAAGTTCAATGGGTTTTCTTTCTCATTAAATCACATTCAAGTTACATCTACCTCTGATTATTTTCAGAAGCTCTCTACTTTTTTTGTTCTATTCATGGACAACATCAAGAAAACACCCTGCACTACTACTTCTCCCACTGGTATTTCCTCTGCCAAAATATTGTCTTGCTAGTTGCTCCCTATAGTAGTTCTTCCTCTTCTAACAATTTCTCCTCAGAGCTGTTCTTCTATCTGTGCACTATCTGTATTCCCTGCCCCAATCCCTAGGAGCATTGCTGTAGGAAATCTGCTTTCTTTCTCGTTTGCTTCAGGGAAAGCCAGGTTAGAGAGGCAAGTAGAAGCAGAGGCAATTGTGTTTTGGGATGAATTCAGAGAGCCAGAAGTGTATATGGTGATGGATGGATGGATGGATGGATGGATGGATGGATGGATGGATGGAGATAGCAAATGCCACAAAATCTTCAGCAAAATAACCAGATCCCAGAATGCAGCCCCATGAACATGTTACTTTTGTACTCTTTCCTACTTTGCCTGGGACTGTACCTGCTGAGGAGGGATTTGCAGAATCTTCAGCATTCCTTCATAAATTGAGGTTGTCAGCAATGCTTGGTGAAGCCAAATAGGCCTCTAGCCTGCTCTGAGAGAAGCCAACCCTAATTTATTTACAGTTTTGAGCCAAACATGGGCTTGAAAAGAAAAGGTTCAGATAAGGATATGGCTAGAATAGAGATGAGGAAGGTTTAAGGTGGGATTGTGTTTAGGAATAAAGGGAAAAATAAACTTTTGCCAACATTTTCTGAAATGTTCTCTCAGGTTTCAGTGCAAATGGCATCTTATAAAATTTCCATCATGTAAGTGGTGGAAATTCTCCAGAACAATTTGTTCTTCACAAGGCTTTGATGAAATGTAACAAGACTGAAACTTCTTCTGTTATATTTATGTTGTACTTCTCTGCTGCTCCTGGCTTGGGGTGAGCTCTGGAATCAGAATTATTGTCTGACATTTCCAGGTGTTTGCATGTTAGATTCAAGCTGCAACCTTCTCTTAACTCAAGTGGTTTAAAAGGCTTGAGGCATTTTGTCTGGCTTTGCTTAGCTGAAGGCAGTACTAATTTTAAGTTTCTTTTCTTTATGATTCTTGTGATGAGAACCTTCTCTCTCCACCACTTGTCTCTGTCAATAGAAGGTCTACGTAGTGCATGTGGCTGCATATGAGCTAACTGCTGTGCCTGTATGTAATAAACTCTCTAATTTTATGTCCTTTATGATTTCTGTTTTCCCACTCTTCTTCTCCCCCAACAACCTATTGGTGCATGCAATCCGCGTGATGGGATAACTACAAAGTTTAGCTACATTTGAATATAGGTGATACTGATCTCTGCTAAATATTGTCCTTCAGTAACAGTGGGAATCTGCATGAAAAATCTCACTTCTGAAAGTGGGCAGCATGTGCTATGTGCACCTGGAGACAAAAAGTAGCCTGTGATGCCACCATTTCATGTTTTGTATTGATTCTGGTAATGCTTTCAGTGCAGATAAGGCTTGCTTTATACTCTACCTAATAAAATATCAGTCCATTTGAGATAATTGTGCATGAGAAAAAATAAAGTTGTGGCTGAGAATCAAAGTTCTTTCCCAGAAACAGAGCCCAAAATACTCTAAATCAAATGTGATGGGAAAACAAAAAAGCAGATGAAGGGCTGAGCTCTTAAATGACTTCTTTACATTTCAGTTGCCATTACTGACCTAGTCACTGTTTGTGCTGGCTTAGAAACTAATGTCGAGTGAACAACTCCAGAATAGATGATGCTCTACGTTACTCTGGGCAGGAGTTACAACATTATCCAATGATCAGTATTAAAACAGAGTTAGAGTGACTTTATATGTGTTTTCCTGCTAAGCAATCAAAATGTAATGAATGAATGAAGCTCAACAGTAATCCAAGTACTGTTAAGCGTGTGTCCTTAAACTAGTTTTGCAAATTGGGACAGAGAGCTATAATTGACCTTGCTGAAATAGCCTTTATTTTCCACAGTTCATGACCAAAGTAGTTAAGTTAGACTGAGTAACTCTTCTAATTCACGACACCTGAATAAACGGCAGGAAAACCAGCCTGGAATGCACATTCCACTATCTAGCCATCCTGCAGCATAGGCTGAATAAATTCCTTCCCCTTGTCTTTACACTGAAATGAACCCTAGTGATTAAAAAATGCCTCTGGACTGAAAAGTGCATCACACTGATAACAGGCTTGTTTGGAGATTTGCGCTGTGCCTTAGCATGGCCTGGAATAGTTGTAACTTTGCCTTTCTTTAGGGTCTGTTTCCCTATCTGTTTTTCACTTAAAATATTCCCTGGCTGTTCCAAAGCATATTAAGCTGAAAGTTATCAGACTCCATACAAAAGAAAATGAAAAAGTAAGTCTGAACTGGCCAACACAAGCTTTTAACAAACAGAGTGGTATATAGAAATAAAAGGATTAAAAAAACCCCAAACCCAAACCCAAAAAACAAAACCCCTGTAGACAGTTTCCAGAGTTGCTTTGGATTTGATCATCTCTCTTTCCTCCTCTGGTTCAATAATTTTCAACTGAAAATGTTTGGCTTCTCTGGCTTAGGCTACTGCCTTTCTGCAGTTTACAGAAATAAAAAAAGGTCTTCGATGCATCCAAGTGTTTTAAGCTAAAAACAGTGACTTTTCACAGCACTGAGCCACGAGCTGAGGATCAAACCTGGGGCTGCAGTCCCTCTTGGTACAGGTCTGTCCTGCCAGGCTCTGCAGCCACATAGGCACACTCAAAACCTGCAGCGGGGAACGAAGGTCGAGTCAGCCAGCAAAGAGGGGCCCCATTCCCCCTCCTCTTCTAGAATAGCTGCCAGAGAGTTGCTCAACATCGGATCAGGGTGGGGACTGCTGTTAACATATATGTTCCAGGCCCTCCACCCGCTCCTCTTTTTCCCAGCCCTACCACAGTGATATGAGAGCTCAGGAGTCTGTGAGCCAAGCTAGGAAAGACATTGTAATTAAGGATAGGTTTGACTGCTTTAAAAATGGAGCATCCTGCTGAGCAGTCAGTTAACAGAGAGGGGAGGAAACAGGTCCAAGGCTTGGGTCCTTCTTGAAGACATAGTTATAAGTGATGTCAATATTATTTATGTATTCATGTATATGTTCTTTCAATAGACGTTTCATGGTATCCATTATGGATACAGATGTTACAAGCTTCCATTATTAATTTTTATGAGCATATGACTTTCCAAAACCCCAATCCTTTGTGTTCAAATGTCATTTTGTTCTGCTTTACAGTCTTTTACGGGGAAAGTTTTAATAAAACCTTCTTACTGGTTGTTTCAGTTAAAAGATAGGAAAGTACGCAGTTTTCTGTCAGTAAAACTGATTATATACTTCTGAGCAAAATGTGCACAAAAAGCAGCTCACCCAATAGTAACACCCCACCTCAGCATGGACCACATCCTTACGACGTCTAGCATTTATGCTTGGTTTTATGGGTAAGGTTTTTAAACAGTTTAAATAATTTTGTCATGTACTGGAAAGCATCTTCTAGTGTGTGTGTACCACTGCCCTCTGCTGTACAGAGGTGATACAGAGCTTGGCTGCTTTCATGGCGGTGAAGGTGTGGTATTCTTACTTCGAGCAAGTGCTCAGGTCCTCCTGACTTCATATGGGAGCTAGAGCTATGAAAGGAGTTAAATCTTCATCTCCATGGGAGTTAAGCATCATAATACCTGTGAAGATCTATCTGTTTCTGTCTTCTGCCAGTAGAAAATCCAATGTGTAAAGAGTGCGCAAGTATGGTGTCCACCGCAACACCCCTGAGTTGTTGTTTCATGGGTTCCACATCTCAAAATATCTAGGAGATTCACTGCAAGCAGGTTATTTTTCTATTGAGCATTGACATAAAGCATCTCTGGCCTTATGTTCTCTCCTGTTGTATACTTCTGGCATATAACAGGCTGACACCCTCAAGGTTGAAAGGGTTTTGCCTAATCCAAGGTTTTGGGCTAAAATATAAGGCTTAGCAGGATAAATGTCCTGGGTTAAATACAGGGATAAATGTAAGCTTGCCAGTAATAGCTGTATTATCCATTCTGGACATCAGTGCTAGGAAACTATGAAAATCAGGTAAAATCTCCAAAAATGTTTAGGATCACAGTCACTCACACTGCCACAACCTCCTGTCAGGAGGATAGCTCTGTTTACTATACAGAGCAGGGAGTTTAACTCATCCAGAGCTGCTGTCTATCATCTAAAGCTGCTGCACTCCTAAAGGATTTATTGAGACAATTAAGATAATACATTCATGTATCTCAGTCTATGGATTTGTACCTTTTCACACTGTCTTTTTTCCATTAAAGCCAGGTTTCATGTACTTCTATCTCTCAGTTTAATAATAGTGAACATCAAATCTGATCAGTAACTTACTCCTTTTTCAAAGGAGTAAGTCTGCTACCAGTGAGATTGGTATGGATTTTGCCAGTTGGAACAGGCCAATATCCAGTGCTTTTGAATTATAGTTGGGTGGTTGTCTTTGCTGTATTTCACAAATAAAGAACTTTTCTCTCTAAAAAAGAGGCCTGTTTAACTGCACATCAGATTCCAAGGGTCAGCCTTATAGTTTTGGACACTTAAACTTGATCACACCCCGGAAACAGTTCTGTAGCCTCGTTTCTGCTGAAGGAGGGGAACGAGGAGGAAATTACTGCCTTTGTTTGTTTCCATCTCTGACTTCTCTAAGCTTATCTGTTTGAGGCTGTTTAAACAATGTGTGAACCATCTCATATGGATTAAGTATATACATTAAGTATATATACATGAAATCTCACATCATTTAGAGGTAGGGCATAATTTCAAGTTTTTATCTTAACTGGTACGCAAATGAGGTAGGCTAAACCCTAAATCTTAAATTGTGATTTTTTTCTGGTTATAAATATATATATATTATTTGTATGGGCTGACAGACAAAGATTTCTTTATCAAGTATATGCCATTTGCAAGCAGAATGTTGTCTCCATTCTAGTCACCAGCCACAGGAGCTCAGCTGGGGCCCTGAGATTCAAGCTGAGAGCTTTTCTTTCACCATAATAGAGGTCCTGTAGGCTAAACTACTGGTAGTCCTTTAGTGACACTTCTGAAATCCCTTTGATAGGTTTACACAAATGCAAAGATTGATGCTTAGCAATGCTGTTGATGGTATACAACGATGACAGTTCTTGAATCATGCTCACCCTGCATTGTCTTCTGTGTGTTTGCATGTGTAAGTGTATATATATGGATATGTGCATGAATATACATAGATATATGAAGTGTAAGGATATATGTAGTGTACACATCTGAGTTTCACACATACTTGTGCATGTATTTAATATTAATCGGGGACTTGAAATAATACTGAAAGCTTATTCTGCAGTTCCTGTGGCTGTGGTATGTCACCCAATCATAAGCACTAATTTTATCAAAGAGAAATTACAAAAATGAACTGATGCTAGTTCTCAAATACAGTCCCTGTTTGTTTAGCTTTTATTTACTTCACTTTGAAATAATACACCAATCTTTCCACTTTTTAAAAACTTCATTTCTAGACTGTGGAATCCAAGTAGATAGCCTAGCCAATACTTCCTTTTCCTCAGTTGGATACACTGGGATGAGATGGCAGATTGTGTTTTCAGGAGACGAGAAGCTTGCTGGCAAACTTTCCTAGGTTATCATCACATGTCAAAGATGATGTCTGTATAGAACATTGATTTCCTAACAATGCAGCTTCCTTGGAAGGAAAATTTTCTTTTCTTTACTTCACTCATTTTGAATGAAAGGAGAAGTCCATGGGGAAGGAGTCAGTCTTTAAGAAAAATTCTTGGTCTTACTATTACTATATTCCTCTACCCCTCCAAAAAAGAAGGTGTGATAATTAATTGCCAGCCAAGTGGCACAATTAATGTTGTGCAAATGCAACATCCTCTGGGTAAAGTGATATTGCTAAATTATAGTGTGGCCAGTTCTGTGTTTAAATACCAATCCAGACAGCCACATGCACACACTCACATGTGTGCTGAGAGGGTGTGCTCTATTCCTTTTTTTTTTCCCAGATGTGATACTTCAAGTTTTCTTTCCTTCCTAGAGAATTCAAAGTAATTTTTAAAGGTCTTAATTTCTGTGCAATAGAGCTCATGGGCAAACACTCAATAAATGAAAAATAAGGGATGCAGTCATGGCTCTGAAAGCATTTCACATTCTTCAAAATGATGCCAGTTGTATGCATTGACAGTAATCCTGTCTAATCCCCTCCACATGTATTATCTTTGTGCACCTGCTTTCATTGTCTCACTTATCAGTTTTTTATACTTAGAACCACAATATACAAGACGGTAAAGCAATAGAACAAAATACTCATGCACACACAGTGTGTTGTGCTACAATTCTGCATTGTAGGTAGAGAACATGTTTGTGGATTTTCATGTTTGGAGTCAACATCTTCCATTAAGATGGTTTTCCTACTTCTTTCTTTTCCCCCCACTGCTGCATGTCTGTGTTTGTCTTTCTTGGCAGATTAACTGAAGTACATCGAACAGCTGTAAAAGTCATCAGGAGAATGCAGTATTTTGTAGCCAGAAGAAAATTTCAGGTAAGCAGCACCATTAACCTTAAGTACAGTATGTGACATTGAAAATGCTCTGAGTGAACTTGTCTTTGTGCAGCAGTTATAAGTCAAAGGTGCTGTTTAGGCTCTCAGCCTCATACTTACCTTCTGAGGATTTTTTCATAGTGTGGGCAAAACTATCAACTACCCATGGGTGCAGTATGATACAAAAGCCTTCTGAATTTGTGGAGTCAGCATAGTTATTTTTCACTTCTCTTTTTTGCTGCATTTGGTTTGTTGTCTTTCGGTTTGTTTGGGTTTTTTTTCCTGTACTAACTAATGTATAAAGTACTTACTCGTCTACTAGAAGAAATGAAGAAAAGACTCTTTCGGAGCATCTGCTAAAATACTGTCTATACTGATAATCTAATGACTGGTTAGAGAATGTTCAACTGATTGCGAGCTATGTATGACTGACAGATCAATACCTTATTGATGAGTACTATGCTGTGTAAAGTTGCTTTCACATTTGTGGCCCACATTTCCACATTTGTTTCCAAGGATTGGACATCATAGAGAGGCCTTATTTTATAAAATTGTGGAGCATCTGCCCCCTGTAAATTTGCTGTCTTTATGAAGTCTGAAGTTAGCTTTCTCAGTCAGGTTTCAAAGTGCTTAAACTAACTGTGTTGAATTGGAAAAACTGTCTTATTTTGCCTGTTTACTAAGGCCCATTATGGTAAAACTTTTTTGGAATGTGATTCTGGTATCATCATTCTAATCACCATGTGCTGGTGGTGCCTTGGAAATGAATAATTAACTTCTGTCCTGTTTTCAAAAGCTCCTGTTATTTCCATCTGAATGTTCATGCTTTTTTGTCCAAAAGGGTCCACTGCAAGTTAATCGACTTTCACAATCCTTTTTAAAAAGGTTTTAAAAGTATAAAGCAAGAACCTAGATTTCAAGCGTATTTGATTAGAGCTGATCACTTAATTGCAAGGGATAGAAGTCTGAGATAAGTTCACAGCACTCAGAAGACTGAATTAGGGCTGACATATTTCCCAAGCCCAGGCAGAAATGTATCTTCAGATGACCTTACCTTATGAAAGAAAAGTCACATTGTTTAACTCAGCAAACAGGAAAGCAGAATTATATTGTAAATACACCAGAGAGAGAAACACTAGGGAAAATTAAAAAAAAGAAAAAAAAAAAAAAAAGAAGATAAGAGAAGAAAAGACAACAGAGAAAAGAAGCAAAACCTTCCCTGGAAAATAAAATCAGTATATAAAAGAGTTAGGATAAAAATTAAGATATTTCAAACCACCACGGACCTAGTGTTCTGGAGCTCTCAGACAATGGCAGTCATGCGAAACCTTAAAAACTGGACTTGATCAGTCTATGGATAGGATTCTGGGTTTTTTTTTTTCTTTCTTGCAGTTGTGAAATGCAGCTTGTGGGACTCCCCATGATAATTAGACTGTGGAAGTTCAAAGCCAGGTAATTCTATTTTGAGTTTTGCGTTAGGAGCTCTAAGTACACTGGATGTAGAATGCTGAGCCCAAATGGCCAGGATTTGGGATTATGGACAGAATGGACAGAATGAAAGTTAATGGAGTTCTTCAAATTCTGCATTTACCAAGCCTCCCTGGAAGCCCATTATCTCCCGCCTTAAGTTGTATTGTGCTAGCATTTCCTTATAAAAACATGACAAGAGATTGTGGCAAAGTTTGGCAGGACATAAGATGCTCAGATCTAAAGCTTTATGAGAAAAGAGGAGAGAAAAGTTGAAAGGATATTTTTACTTTACAGAGGGCTCAGGCAGACTGCAGTGTACAGTAGTTTGCAAGTGCAGGATTCAGAGCTGATGGTTTGATAAAAGGGATAACAGATAGAGGACTTCTTTTGAGGGAGAAAATAAATTTCATTGAGAATGAGTAGAATTAGTTATGCACATAGTAGGTCATGGGGGAGAAGGGAAGGAGGTGGGGGAAAATCCCCAGCACATCTAGGCTCTGCGCCACGCATCGTGTTGAATAGAGTGTCCAAAGGAAAGGACAGAGGATTTAGCCAAAATGCTCTCAAAGCACCCCCCGCTAGTCAATCTAAAGAGTGATACTGGCACTGTTTCTCTGGGTGAAGACAATAGGCTGCTTTTCTGGCCAGAAATAGTGATGTGTCAGCGTCTGCAAAATGGGAAGCTGGGGAAGGCAAAAAAAAAAAAAAAAGGAGAGAATAAAAAAACCCCAATAAACTGAAAGCTGAAACCTCCCTGAAACTGCCCTCCCCCCAAAGTATCTCTTCTCACAAATGCACATGAATGCACACTACCAAAGCCACAAACCCTTCTGAAAGTAATAACGCAGGTAAGTGCTGATGGCTGAGCACAAGGAAGGCATTTTATCACGAAGAGCTTTTGCTTCTTCATTCATTTCACAGGATTTGTTTCCATTCCAGTTCCATGCTTTCATCTGAAATTTCTAGGATCCTGTGGCTGCCTTCCAAGCATGACTCCAGCACATACTGTAGGTGTTCAATGCATGTGTGCAGTGGTGCATGCTAATGGCTCTAGCTGAAGCTGTGACAGAGTGGAAACAGACAACAAGATGACTAATGAGCTGTTTTCAGTAATTTCCAATTACTAGCTTTGCAGTTTACCTTTCTTTTTTTTTTTCTTCTTTTCTTGAGTCAGAGCCAAAAAGGAGACATCTTGCCCCACATTTCCCATAGGGGTAGTTATGTCTCTCAAAATGCTGGTATTTTAGCTAGGAAATCATTTGCATTTATTCCACCACACCCACACATTAATTTTACTTGATAAAATTTTTCCATGCTGTATTTTTTATAATCACATCACTTTATGCAGACTCTCTAGGTTTGTTTCAGAATTCTGCCTTAGTAGTTATAGCAAGAAAGCAGAGCTTGGCCGAAGCATCTGGATTCTCATTAGAATGGGTATAAAGCTGGGCAGATGGCAGTTGTTTAGCTCTCTTGCATTTTTTATCTGTCCATTTTAATTTATTCGAATTGCACCTTTTTTTCTGACCTTGTAGGTATCATTAAAGCCAAAGAAGCACAAAGACTACGTGCAGACTTATGCAAAGCATCTGTCCTCCCAGCAATAATATTTCTGTCACCAGACATCTTTAGTCTTTAAGGCATTTGATTCTGGGTCCAAGTTTTATGAATTGGGCCTATCTCTGTGGTTCAGTCCTCTGACATTATGATTAACATATGGGTTTGGAATGAGCCAAGAGATATCACACATGATAGTTTTAGATCCATTATATATCTTGGGATTGTGTTTTTTTAAATACACTGCAAAGGTCTAATATTTTGCTCAGTATGAAGTAACATGAAGACATGACTGTAACTGACAGTAATGGGAATCATTTGGCTCCATCTCCACAATAAATATGCACTCCTACAATGCCTACATATTTTTCATTCATTGCAACAACCATTGCAAAATGGCAAGCACATAACCTCTGGAAGACAAAAAATAGAATGAAGGCCTACCTGAAATAAAAGTCAAGTTTAAACTGTACTTACCTTTCAGTCTCATGTATGACTCCTTTCACAGCAAGCTCGGAAACCATATGACGTACGCGATGTGATTGAACAGTACTCACAAGGACACCTCAATATGATGGTTCGGATAAAAGAACTTCAAAGAAGGTAGGTCCTGTCTGCCTCATGAAATATTGATTTCTCTAGTGCCAGCTGGCTTTAGGAGAGATGTGTACTTAACGAACAGTAATTGTCCAAAATTGCAAGCACAACAGGGAGCACAGTATCTAGAGGATTTAACTTAGAGTCATTTTTAACCCTTTTTATAACCACATTTAGAATTCTCCTTTATCTCCCTCTATTTCTTCAAGTGAAATTTAAAAAAATTAAGGTGCATGCTGTGAAGTTTTTAGTATGAAGTGAGCTTTTCTGCCCTTTTCTTAGAATGCAAAAACTTTTCAAATAGGATTTACCTTTCTGTCCCCTGTCTGTGGTTCTCCACAATCGAGAGAAAACTGGTTTGCTTCTGTTTCCCTCTCTATCTGGAACATTTCCCTTCCACATCCTTCCACACACATGCTTCTCGGAGTTTGGGGATCACAGCTGAAATATTTTGCCACAAAACTGTTCTCTTTCAGCACAAAGTGCTTTTCTCTTTACAAATTAACACTGCGGACTGGGACACCAGGCTGAACTCTTCTGGCCCTTAAATGAAATGAAAAAAAGAAAAAAAAAATCCTATTGAATGGAATCTACTGTGTCAACATATATAGATATTAAATCTGCCTGCATGAGATTCAAGGAATAGTTGCAAATATTATTAAAAAGCCATACTGTTTGTATAGTCTTTGTTATTAGATTACATATGACACAGGAGAACTATGTTTTAGTCACAACATGAAAGTCTAAGGAATATTAGTACTCATGAAAATAACAATAATATGGTTTGATTTTGGGAAAAAACTCTGAAGAACTAAACTGCTGACTGTGTGTGCAGAAAATCATGGTAGTCTCATGTTTTTACTTGCTTTATTTTAGGTTTAAAGCTACTGTAAATTCTCATGTAAATTATGCTCCTATGCTTTCACTAGCAACAAAGTTTAAGTTGCTTGGTAATTGCACTGCTGGTAATGCTCTGTTTGCTTTTCAGATTGGACCATTCCTTGGGAAAGCCGGGCCTTTTCCTCTCAGGTATAGTGACTGCATCTTACAAATAATTGCTAGCTTCATAACTTTGTGAAAATACCCAGGGCTACAGTAATATGGATTTATAATCCAGCCAATGCATGAATGCATAATTCTGTTAATAAGCCCTGGGATGACTGTGAAAAGATAAATTCTTTGCATTCAGGTGGTGGTAGTGGAGGAAGTGGAAATTAAGAATAAATGTTAAAAATGTGTATCAGTGCATGATGAACTGGAAACATATAGCTGGAAATTTTTCCACAAAAATATTCTTTCTAAATTTTTTGTGCTTTGTGAGCAACCTATGGATTTCAGCTTTAGAAAGCTCAAAGGAAGATCAAGGTGTCATTCAAGAAGAACTGGCGTAGCTTTGAAAGCTAGATTGATAGAAATGGTATGAACTTAAATCATAAAAAATGCAAGATCAGGCACAAGTAAACTAGTAACTAAAATCCCCTACATGCTAATAGTGGTGAACAGTCTGTCATGTCTCGTGGACAGTGGTGAACAGGCGTGGTTTGCTAATTAATTGTAAGCAAATGCTATCTGTATGTAAGAAAATACCATGATATATTCATGAAAAAATTACTCTGATCCCAGGATCAGGAGAGAGATTTTCAAGACATACAATGAAGTGTAATGTCTTCACATGACTTAGATAAAGCCTATGTGGCATGTCGTGCAAAATTTGATTCCACGTCTTTAGGAAAGACTAGCTACAACAAAAATAGGGAAGAAATACTAGGATAGCTAGGGAAAAGGAGAATCTATTCTGTTAGTGAGAAACACAAATACAGCCTCAGACGGTTAAGTGAAAACAAAAAGTTTTATCATTCATTATCATTTTATTATCAGAAAATCTTGCTTTGATTTGATTGCCACTGGCTTCCAGAGGTAAGATAAGTTGGCTCATCTTTGTAATTCATGATGGATAGTCTTACTGTGGAGAGCATCACAGGACTTCAGAGATATTTGAGAAAACCAGTGCTCTGGAGAACATTATGGCATCCATGTCCATGCAACTAGCTTCCCTTGTTAGTCTTGCAAAATTACTGCTGAAGAGTGGCTTTGAGATGGCTGTCTTAGATGCAAAAGCATGGTGGCACCACTAAGAACGATGTCTGCCTCCAGAGCATGCCAACTATATAAAGTCATACCTTTTGCAAAGACATATAGCTTTGCCCTCAAATGGACTGAATAAATACTGACTGGGAAAAGTAAAATGGTTTTAGGGATGCAAAACCTGGTAAGCTCCGTTATGGGTTTGCAAGACCAAAACCAAAAGTTATCTGATCTAGTAGTTATTTTATCTAAACCCTGCACAAATCCAAAAATAAGATAAGTGGTTCCAGATAAGTGGTCTGCAGAACTAAACCAAGGGTTGGTTTATGATCAGGCCAAGTATTACCCAACCTGCCAATAATCAAGTGATGAACAGCAATGAGTGGTTATAGTATTGGTCTGTTCTGGGTGGAAACAGACACTTGCACTGTCCTCCTCTGGAAAAAGAGTTCTTCATGAGTTTTCCTCAGAATGGATGGTTTATTCTAATTGAAAATGTATCTTCTATATAATATTTTTCCAGTTCAAAGGCACTGCTAAAAACCTCATTCATAAACAATATGGGTGTTTCCTCCGGACTGTGTTATTTTTGTGTTGATGGCAAGCAAAAGAGAAATGACAATGCAATGAAAATTGCCAAGGAGAAAAACATGAAAAGAATTTTCCTTTCCAGCTCCTTCTTTTTCCTGTTTTATTATACTCCCATTCAAAGAATCTTAAGTTCTGGTTCTGAGCCTGTTGAAATGAATGGGAGTCTTTCCAGTGACCTCAGTGGGTTTTGGATCAGGCTGTTACTGAAACCCTGTTGTCAACTTTGATAATTTTATATGAAGTAATTGCAGCGTGTCTATAGTATTGTTACCTTTCAAAAGTGAATGATGTCATAAAAGATCCAGAATCTGAACTCACTGGAAGCAATTACTGTTATTTTTCAAGTTAGTTTCTCAAAGATAAAAAGCACTAAAAGCTGTGTTAAAACAAGATAAGGATACAATAACAGAATAAAAGCCGTGCTGGGTCAGATCAGTCCTGACTCTGGCGGAGCCAAAAGCAAGGTGCTTTAGGAAATGTATAAAAAAAAGGGCATGCATAAGCCTCTAACCTTCCTGTAAGCTTTCAGCCATTTGCAGATCAGAGACTTCCTGACATAGTTGCTGTGTATTTAGTAGTCCTAATAGTTTCTCCTCAACAAACTCGCCAAGTTTTGCCTGTAAACTTTTCACATCTGCAGTATTTCGTGACAAACATTTGTATGATTTAAGTTCTACGTACACATGTTGTGAGGATTCCTCCCATTATGCTTGTTTTAGTCTTGATATCTGCTAGCTTTCTTTGAAACTTGTACTACCAGGACTGTGCAAAAACACCAGGATAATGAATAAATTTTCCACATATTTAAATTCCATTTTTATGAATATACCCAAAACACAATGTCTTAGTTTCAAGAAAAGCCCATCTCCGCGTTCCAGGTATCACAATTCTGTAAGATGAAACAAAGATTCCTGTAATAGTAAACAAACCCCTTAATAATTGAAAGTGTTTATATAGAGGCAAAGCACATGTTAATAAAATTTATTGAATCAACAAAGCAGACACTTAGGTAATGACACAAATAAGGAGAGTGTGATACTTGACCTTCATTACACATGATAGAGTTAATTGCTTTTGAATGCAATTTTTGAAACTTACTATAGCTTTTCAGGGGCAAAGGTGAAGAATAATGCCAAGGTAAAACAAAAGATCCAGTGTTCGGGTTCAGAAAAGTATGCAAAAGGCTGATGTTAATCTGCAGTTCATCTGAACCTCTTAGGTCTGCATAACACAGGTGGGAATCCCTGGAGAAAAAGGCTTTCTTGTAAAATTTTGACAATTCCGTTGTTTGCTTTTTTTTCCATTAAATGCCACCTAAGCTTTCTGACGCTATTTCCTTCCCAGCTGTCAAGAAGAAATTGGTTCACAGTATCTTTTAAAGCATAATAAATATCCTTAGTTTAGTTTTTAATATTTTTAAGTCAATATTTGAAATGAGAGATACCCATATTTCTGCAGGAACAGATGTATTCCACACCTCCTGGAGATAAAATCCATGGGAACTTGGTAAAAAATAAACCCACTTAGGATACTTTTTGTAGCTGCCAGGTGTTCACAATCTTGTCTCTGAAAGTTCATTGCATTGCTGGGGTTGATCTACCTCAGTGCAAAGAGAGAGCAGGAATACCACATATATCCTACTTCAATGACTTGGAATCTGCAGCTAATTTACTGTTCATCCAGATCCTCTGAACAGTTTGAATTACATTCTTAATAACAAGCTAATAAAGAAGCTTGCATTTAATTTTTAATTTGGTATATTAATTGTTTTATACATAGCATAAAGATAGTGTATCTAAAAGCTGCCATCAGCATCTTTTGGAGGAAAGGCAGAAGTGAGATGTAGTTCATACCAGATTCAGTGTATATGAATATACACTGAATATATATATATTCAATATATGAATATTGTTCCTTATGAGCCACATGAGCAAATCATGTCACCTCAGAGGCTAGATAAGTGAAGCAGGTAGGCATATGGACCTTTTATTTAGGGCTGGTTTATTTGCTGCATGTCTTTAACCTGGCAAGTTTGTCACTGCAGCTAGATTTTTGCAACTTGAAAAAACTAGGAATTCCTGCTTTCAGTGTATACTGTTTAAGCTTCATCACAGAACAGCTGGCTTTATCACAGAGTTTTCTGCATTGCAGTACAGTTTTCTAAATTAAAATATTTTGAATTTACTTTTATAATTTTCTTTAGGCTGTCCAAGGGAAGTCACAAGTGTCTGATCTAGGACTATGCTTTACCTCTTTTTCATTTCTTCTACATATCAGCTGTAAAAGGCTCTGGCTGATAAAAGACTCAAGCCAAAAGTCATGATGCCTACAGCAACTTTGTTATTTGCTGGTTTATGGATCTAGGGTTTAAAAAGCCAATCCTGACTTGTGTTTTCAGAAGCACACCTTGTTTATAGGCCTACAAATCTAGACCTTGCCATAAGATCGTCACAGTTTTCACTGCATAAAGCATTCAGAGAACTGGAACAAGTACAAATCTAGAAGGTTGTAGTTGCATTGAGTTAGACAAAAGAAGGTAATGGTATCTCCTGCTTTCTGTAGTCCCAGGACTGAACTTGCTGTAATTTGCTGAGATTTCAAGATTCTTTAGCAATCTGGAATACCCTAGGTGTCCCAATGCTCAAATTCTTCATTTTCTTCTTAAAAATCCTGAATGGCTTTCAGATAAATTTTAATTTTTTTGAGTTAGCACACCTCTAGCTGTATACACCAGAAAAGTAAAAATCAAGGAAGGACTCTTACTCTGTAAAAGCAGAATAGATGATTTCCAGCTTTTATCATTTTCAGACCATCTGTCTGTAATTCATTCACTGTCCTAATACTCCACATAAGTCTGTTTTCTAACCAAAGAAATAAATCTATTTTCTGAAAAGTTTGGTATATTCTGATGAGATGGAGAACACTAAATGAGTAAAAATATTAATATTGTGGTGCTGTCCCTCATTTGATTTGCTCTCTTACTCATTTCAGATGGCACTGGCTGATTTTTGTAAAAGCAAACAAACCTGAATAATGAGTAATGTGCCATTTATATCATGAACTTCCATTTGAGGAAAAAGTTGGGGATGGCCTTTCTTGTTTTCTGCACTGACGTGGGGAATACTTAGAAATTTTTATATTTTTTTCAAGAGGCATCTCTTGTTCACTAGAAAAAGAGATTGTCCATCTTTGTGAAAATATTAGGAAATAAATACAGGGTCATGTTGTTTTGAAAGTAGTGATCATATGTATATTCAGGAAGGCAAAGACTTTCAGTGGAGATATTTGTGCTTTAATAAGCATGAGAAATGGACTAGATGACCCAAGAACTATTCAATCGCCTGAAGTATAATGCCTATTGCTTATATACTAGTGTTTTATCTGATTAAAGTCTAAGTATATAAAGTGATAGTTTTGTATTATACCAACCATTTGATACAAGCTTGTTTCAGGATTTTTTTTTTTCTTCTGAGCTAAAATTTGTCTTTATGTATTTTCATCCAGTTATAAATAATTATGCCTCCTTTCATGATGATCATGCATGTTTTCTTTGTCTCCATGTCTTTCAGATAGATGTACATAGTTACGGGATTGCTTAGCTGGTCTATCTGTTTTATTGCAGACCAACACAAACAACAGACAAAACTCAATACTAAAAGAAAATTATTTTGGATTACAAAGCAAAAAATGTCAGACATTTCAGATTTATAGTTAACCATGTAATCTTCTCAACTATGTAAAAGCAAATAATCTAGTGTAGGAAGTCTACAATCATATATCTTGAAAAGACTCAAGAGAGAAAGCATAAACATGAGATAGAAATCAAATGTACTAGAGCAATATTATTTGAACTTCTGCCCACCCTCTCACCACAATGCTCTGCACATTGTATACACACCTCATTTACTTTTAAATATGGTCTTTATTAGAGGAAAAATGCTTGTAAATTAGAGCTGAATGCTGATTTAAATGGAGGCTAGTAAGAATGGGAAAGACCACAGCCTTTTGTGACTTATACAGCCTGCATGCCAGTAAAGAAGTGGACATGACACAGCTACATGCGTGTATATCATTCTCTTCACGTCATCTGATAGGAGTGCCACATGCCACAAAATAGCTTCTTACTGCTTATCTGCTTCCTATTTTCTTGTTTTCTGTTCCACACCACATTCAAGAATAACTAAAATAGGAAACATTATTAACTTGGTTTGGTTGTTTTGGGATGTCTTGTTCATTTTTTGAAGGATGTAATTAGAGCTATTGAGGAAATTATTCTTTTTTTTTTTAATAAGAAAAAAAATCTTATTGGAATATTTCTTCAGGTTTAGGGACTCTTTGATTTTAGACCTAAACAAAACCACTACCTACCCGCTGCTGTTCAGATCACATCCCAGTTTAGAAATCCTTAAAGGCATGTTTCTTCTGATGTGTACTTTGAAGATGATAAGTGTCTACAGATTTACTAACTAGAAAGTAGACTCTAAAGCCAATTATTTCATTTTGGGCAGAGATGAATACATAGATAAACTTGACCCTCAGCCACTTATACTTCAAGAGGTTTCTGTGGTTTTGAACTACTGAATGATGAACAGCACACATGTATGAGCCAAATGGTGTCATTTTTTTTGTCCCCACACAGTGTCCTTTAATAATCTTTGAATTTTCTCTCTTTAAAGCGTTTACTCCTGCAGATTCTCTGATGAAACACTTCTTTCTAATGCCTGTGCAGAGCTGCCAAGGTTGCCTGAACTGTTTAATGTTCTAGGTGGTCTGCAGAGGAGAAAGAAATCAAGAAGAGTACTCTTGTCAGTATTGTTTTTCGCTGAAGATTTCCTCTAAGGTCGTGGCACATACAGTGCAAGTTACCTTAGGATGAACTTTGGTGCAAATATATCACTCAATATGTCCCATTAGCAAACATATACACTGCTGATGGTAATGGTAAAGCAAGTACCATTCACAGAGAAATGCAAGAACATGAGTTCGCTGCAGAATGAGCACACATGCAGGCAGTTATGATGAACCCTGATGCACTATAGATTCACATCTCAGTCTGCCTTCCAGTTAAGCCCTTCACATTGTGCTCATGTCCTAAGCAAAATGGACATAAATAGTTTTAATAACCAAAGCTGAACCACTCATAAGAGTGAAATAATTTATGGAACAATTAAGGAGTAATGACTCCAGTCCTCTACTGGAAATGCAGTTTAGTACAGAAGAATGCGTCCAACTTCCATTGACATAGGCTTCTAAGTTACTTCAGTGCTGGGGGGGGGTGACTTTTCCTTGTGAATAATTTCTCCTTGCTCAGAATATATGTGGTTTTGTGCTTCATTCTCTGTGAAGTAACTCCCGCAATCTATGGCCTTCCTTTGTGATGGGGCACGTAAACATAAAGCATAAACTCCAATTTAGACGGGAGCTTTTTTTCAGTCTTAGCTCCCAGTCTCACCATTTGCAGTGTGTGAGTGAAACAAATTGTATAACTGACCTTTAATAACCAAGTCTCATGAAAACTAAGAGGGAAAATGGAGATGGAGATGTTAGGGCTTTTCCCAGTGTCACTCAATTGCAGCGAGGAGATAGATCTTTTCTACTCTAGCCCTTGAGCCCCTGGATAGCGCTGCCTCCTACATCTACAACCCCGGTTGAAAACTTGTTATTTATTTCTGTATAGAAAGTGTATGTTGCTCATTCAATGATATTCAAAATGGGGAGTGTGCCTAGGGAGCATGCCTATTTTACCTAACTATATGCAGTTAACTGAGATTGTTAAACAAGGAATCAAGTTACCCCAGACACTATCTATAGCCCTTCATGTCCACAGAGTACCTCTACCAAGGTCCAGGTTGCCCTTTAGACTAACTTAATCTTGTCAGTTAGACAAACTAATTCCATTTTCTCCAACTACCCTCTTTCACTTCCATACACCATGAAGAAATTCTTTCTTGTTATACTCACGTTATTCATACTATCCTACTCTTACCAGCTTCTTTTTTGCTTTAAATACCAGATATAATTCTTAGTTTGAGTTTATTCTCCACCTAATGAATGTCCCGGTTTTATTCTTCTTTATTTAGAAAAAGGGGTAGACAAAGGATACTATACCGTAGGAGCCAGACTGATCCGGCTAGAGGATAAGGTAAGTACATGAAAGCTTTTTTTTCTTCTGAGTAATGATATCTGATCTACAGACATGCAAGATAGTATCTTGGCATGATTTACTTTAGAATTACGGGGCACCATAATAAAGAATAATATCCTAATTTTTGTAAGACATTTGATGAATTATCATGTGCATGTTGTTCAGGATTAACCATTTACCTGCCATACAGATTTCATTCTTGATTTTAAAAGGGACTGCTTTCATGTTGAAGCCAATCACATGTCTTAAATATAAGTACTTTGAACTGACAAGGTGTTTGTCACACAAGAATTAACGAGTTAGAAAGACGTATTAGGAGTCTTTGTAAATAGCAACAGTTGATATCTCAGTTAATAATCTTGAGGTTCTTTAACATTTAACATACTGCTTTTTTCCCCCCATACAGTTATCTTTGCATCAACTCTGCCCTTCCCCCACTGTCATCTCTTTAAGAATATGTTCATCTTTGTTGCTAGTAAGAGTTATAGAAGTATGTCTAAAGGCCAAAGCTCAGTGAGGCTCTCTTGTTTTAGACCTGTTCCAAATATCCTCAAGAGCTTTTCCCACTTAAGCAATAACAAAAATACAAGTTTGCTTAAAACTAGGAATCTATTTCTCTAACAGTCTTTTAGTCAGCTCTCTTACCTACCCCAAAAAACTGGTGCCCCTAGAACAGTGTACTTTCTGTGGACAGCAGCAGTGCAATAGCTTTGATATGCAGTATGTATGGTGTAAGACCTGGGACAAAAGTTAATTGGAATTTAGCATAGTCATTGCCTATTTGTGTCTTTGTCTTACTCAAATTTGTCATGCAAATATTCTTTTCACTTTTTTCTGGGGAAGTGAGGTGAGAAGGAAAGAGGAAAGAAACTTTTCATTATTCTTCAGAAGAACTGAATTTGAAATTAAGCAAATACAAGTCCTCTCTCTCTTGCCTAATATCTAATGATGATTGCTAGGACAACATTGGAAATACCTGATGCTGTGATGTTGAAGGATAGATTTTCTTTGACTTTTAGCTTTCTTGGACAGGGTCAGAGAATCAGCTTCACAGATAAAGACTGATTACCCAAGTTAGCTTTTAAAGTGCATTGTTCCCTTATGCTGGCACACTCATTCAAAGTGAAAATGGCTTTCATCCAGATTACCTTAATTCACTTCAAAAGAGATATATTGCTCTCTAGCCTTGGTATGTCCTATAAATTCATACCACTAGTTCATTCTGATTCTTGAATATGCATATATAGAGAAACTCACAATATACATTTGAAAATTTAGCAATAAAAATAACTGTGATAACAGTTAGACTACTCTGTGTGAGAAATACTGCTATATTGTAAATACTTCTGGAAGCAGTTCATGGTCTCCTGGCTGCTCCATATTTATGAAGAAGAGAGGTCAGAAAGTTATTAATGTGTCTGCCACTGGTCCAGCTTCAGCACAATGTGCTGTGAATTTGATAACTTTATTTCAAAGCCTTAATTACAGTACTGCAGACATATCTTGGTGTAAAAGGAACATTACAGGAGATGCCAATGTATGCAGTAAATTCTGCAGTGAATGATGTCTGTTGCAGATATCTGCTTATGCTCTGCCTTTACATCTTAAACCTGCAAGGAAACTGAACTCTAGCTGAATCAAAAAGGTCATCATTTTCATCAATACTGCTTCATTGTAGATGCTTAGAGATGATGAAGCCACATGGCTTCACCTTCTCGTGTTAAATGTCTGTTCTAAGCATACGGTAATCAGTCTGTACCAGGGATTCACAGCAATGTTCTTGGAACAAGAGTCATACAAGTTAAAAATCCCCCAATGGTACAGCCATCTTAACTTCATTTAAATGTGATCTAAATATACTTGGTGCAAGCTCGAACTGTTAGTGTTGTCAAGACCTGGCCGCTATTTTGTTTGAAGAATTAAACTGCAGTGCTTTAACTGACCACATGTTGTATGGGAACTAGTGATTTCTATCTCTCTACTTACTGTTCCGGAGAAAACAAATATAAGGGAATAAAGATATTTTCTTAAGATGACTTTATACAAGACATTCAATCATTGCAGCTTCCTTTTTGTTCTCATACCAAGCTACAAATGTAACATAAAATGCCAGAGTCTGATGAAACCCAGGGCATTTGTTCTTTCAGCACAAATTAACCTTCTTTTTTGTGTACAGGGCTTCATTCTTATATTTCTGCTAAGAAAGAAGACACAGTGCACAAAAAGGGCAAACTGTTGTTGTTGGTTTTTTTGGGTTTTGGTGGTGTGGGTTTGTTTTGTTTTTTGTTGGTTGGTTTTTTGGGGTTTTTTTTTATTTGCATCTTTTTGGCATATTAGGCTAAAACACATACATATGTTTACATAGTGAAAACAAAGTTAAGCTTCCCAGATATCTCTATTTTAATAGGACAATAGAAACGACTGCATCCTGCTGTCAAACAGCTTCCCCTAAACTATTTTCCCATGTCTCATGGGCTCTCCTGCTTTAATAGTTCACTGTGTAGTAGCTGCTATGTTCCTAAATGTGAAACAATATTGGAGTCAGGAAGGACAAGCTGGGTTTCAACCTCTGAGAAGAATAAATGAAACAAGGGCATGTCTGACATCAGGCTCCAGCTGGTGGTGAAAAATGATCTGCCCCTTGGAACTAGAAAACCTTTGGGATCAGCTTCTTCTCCCTGGAGAAATTATTTTAACATTCAGTCACCCAGTATATTCATGGCAGCCTCCCAACCAAGTGACACATCTGATAACATGACACATTTTTGGACAAAAGCCAGTTGGTGTAAACTGATGGAAATGCAGTGCGGATCTGACTGTTTCATCTGCTTAAAAAGTCTGTATCAATAAGCTATTACTACACCTCTAGCCCAGACTGATCTTTCCCATCAGTATTTTCCAGTTCATTTGTTTTAGTTGTTTCTCCAAAAGGGAATCAGAATGTAATTTACCAATTCAGAGCTGTGCGTTGCTCTGCATAAAACCATAGTTACTCTTTTTATAAATTGAGAGAGAGAAGCGTACATTTCTGATGGTTAAGATGAACTTAATTCCATTGAGAGGTTTCTTACTATTTGAGTTAAATTGTGGGGTTTTCTATGTAGAAGAGCATAGACACAGACCTCTGCAGTGGTTGCTTAGTGATAGATAAAAGCTTTGAGGCAAAAATGTTTCAAAGATTCAAAGATAACAGCCTTCCATTCATGTGGCATGAGCAGCTTTGCTTGCAGCTTCTCTTTAGTGACCCTCCAGGCTCTGTATGTAAGTTTAAGGTAATGGGAAGAACAAATTTGTGTAGGATGAAGCATCATGCGAGTCCAGCATAAAGCAGAGTTGAAATACACTTGTATCTCTTTGTTTTTAAGCATTGCAAAACTGAATAAAAAGGGATAAAATACATGGTGGCAATTTCCAGACAATATGTAAAACCCTTTTTGGCAACATCAGTCCTGTGTAAAGCTTTATTCCTTTCACTAACATGGCATGCCACATAGCGCAAGTTTACCCAATATGCTTTTCAACCTGCTTTTCCCTGAGTAGGGTATAAAAATCTTGTTTTGTTGTGGTCAGCGTAATAACCTAATGTGGTTCTTTTCATAAAAACACTGAGATGTGTAGAGAAAGAATGGGGCTTCTTTCCCAACACGTGATGTATGCCATTTGGCTGACCTTTCCTGTAGTTTGATGGCAGGGTTTAATTTTAAATTGCGGTATGTAGCCATTGACAGGTTCTTTTGAAATGTATTAAGAGGGAGATTGGTTCCAAGATGATGTTCTAGAGCTGGCATTAGTTTCTTTTCAAAATTGTAAACTAATGCTTCTTTATGATGAAATGAGTATTCTTTCTTTTTATTTTCTTTTCAAAATTAGAAACAAAAATCATGGTGTGCTATGTCAAACTGCACGGCAACCTATAAATAAAAACAGGAGAGAAAAGAATCTACAAATGAAAGGTTAGAAGGGACAGCTGTGTTGTCTTTGAAAAAGAAATCTATTAGGTATTTTTATAATTATATAGCAGTCTTCTTTATGTGGTATATACATTTATGATTTACGTCCATACTACCATAACTATTTCCATACTTAAAGACAACATGTGATAATGCTGGGAGCCAAAAGCAGCCATTTGGTAGCATTTAAAAAATGCAGAAACGCTAAGAGAAAAGAGGGCAGTAAAGCAGAACCCTTCTGAGCTTTATCCCTCTGAGTAATGCAAACCAGAACAAAAGCATTGTCCAATATAAACAAATGTAGAGATTGGATTGTGGTGGTAAACTCTCTCTTTACCAATTTAAACACTCATTTTAAAGTTGGGAGCTAAAAAGATGGGCTCAGAGAAGAGTGGTGTTGCCCTGCCGTCTTACTCCTGAGAAACAATGGAGAGATGGATGTTAGTGAATCTGACTTGTACAGTGATTATATCATATGGCATTAAATAGTAAACTATTTATCATGACACTGCCTGCAAGAAGCACCATAGTGAAGGTCCTGTCAGAATTTCCATTATAAACCCCTAATTTGTGGGTGGAGTGATGAGCATAACTGAACTGCATTAAAAAAAAAAAAAAAGGAAAAAGCTGAAAATTGGTGCAGAATGAGTCAGTTGCAAGATGAGTGTGCTACATTTTTGAGGTTTCAAGAATATGTCCGAAAGAAACCCAACAAATGTGTTCGTTTGTTGACAAAATGTATCTTGGCACTAAGGTGTTTGTGAGTTGTTTTCCCCCAGTTCCTTAAAGATTGAGTCATTCCATACTATAAAGCTTTTCAGAAGACTTTCTGAAAATGGGCATTATGTGGATTTTCTTAGCTATTAGTACAGGCTGATAGTTCTTAAAAGTAGATATCCGAGTTGCATTGCCATTCCTTCTTGTAAACAGAAAATACATTTCATCCTGGCCCTCTATGTTTTGCAAACATGCATGAATACTCATGATTTTTGGATTATCTCTTCTCAACACAAACGTGTGTGAGTTAATAATTAATACAACTAATGTGACTTGCAGTTATGAATAAGGCATGTTACTTGTTGTATATGTTCTTGGAGCGTGCTATGTTCAGTTCAAGGAGATGGACAGGAGGTTCAGGGAGAGATGCTATGAATGTGTACTTGGAATGAGGTGCCATTGAGCACAGTCAAAGCCTTATCTCATTTATTCCAGAGCAGTCCAGCACAAATCCATTGATTCTGCACCATACCATGAAGTAATTAGATTTTTATTTTTAAGCTGTTGCTCGATTAAAAATAAATAAATAAATAAATAAAGTAAAATACCTGATGCTTCAAGCCGAATTGTGTTTCCATTTATGCCAGTGGAGTTAGGACTTACCCAGGTCTAAATTACAGCAAATTTCTTACATGGCTTTAAACAAGATTCAAGCTCATGACTTCACAGCTTGCTCAGAGATGAGGTGAAAGCAGAAATGGGAACTCAGAAAGTTCAGAACTAGTCTGAGTGAAATCATAGTTTTAATCTATTATGTCTAAGTGAATCTCTGTGATATGCTGGGGATTTAAGGTACCATAGAACTGAAGTTGTGCGTGCATTCTTGTACTGAAACATCAAGACTTTTTTTTTTAATCTGAAAACCAAGTAATGCTGATTTAACAGTTCAGATCTCAGCTACACAGCTTTTTTACATTGCTAGCTGACCTCTCAATGCAGAGAGCAACTGTCGTAGCCTGGGTTTCTTTTTACTGCCTGAGATGGTTTTATGCTTCTCAGATAAAACTTGTTTAATACAATTGAGAGGGAAAGGCTGGTTTTGAGTTGCCTGGTTGTGATGGTAATATTTGCAAAAATAAGAACTAACTGATCTCTTTCAAGCAAATGGAAAGAAGAGGTAGATCATATATTCTAAAGCATATATGAAAGAATCCTGCCTGAATTCTGCCATTATGGTTCTTGTCATGGAGCTTTATCATATGTGGTACTTTGCAGCACCCTCCTATTATTAAGGTTGTACATCACCTTCCATTGTGGAGCTCTGTTTTCAGTTGCTGACATCTTTGTCAAGCTTTAGCCATCTGGGCTGAAATTTTCCAAGGCAGATGTATGCCTCAGGCTGAGATTTTTTGGAAAATTTATATGTCAGTGTGGGTCATCCTTTCTATATCACAGTAACCTGACCCGCTGTGAAGTTTCTCCCAAAAGTAAACATAAAAATGTTGATGGAAAACACTTGAGCTTCTTCTAAATTAGAGCAAGAAAATTGGACAGAAATGGAATATTATCTTCCAGTCTTGGGACCCAGAGGCCTGATGCAAAACGTAGTGAACTCAGCAGGAGGCTTTAACATGGATCAGGCCCTAATTTTTAATGGGTGAGGGAGCAAAGAGTTTTGCATAGTGAACATTTGCCAGGATGCAATTCACCACCATAAATCAAATGTTAAATAATTCCAAAGCCCAATAAATGAGTGTGCAGATGGCAGTGTCTGCTCCCCAGTGATGCACTGACTGTTGATTAGGATCCAGCTTGAATAGTTCAATCTCATTTATAGAAGTCTTAAGGATTGCTCTGATTAGGCAATTGGTGCAGTCTAGTTGCTTTTTTGCTCTCTTGGCTGAAACTCTTGTGGTGGAACCAAAACCACACAGTAAATGCTGCCCATGACACCTTGGAGCATGGTGGAGCAGTGGGAGGCAGGGGCTCACAGACGTATGCTGCAAAGCAGCCTGAAATCTGTTTGCAGCTACTTTACATTTAATAAGAAACAAGGAGAGATGCTTGCAGAAGACGTACTTTTCTACTCTAACGGTCCCTGAGGAGAACACATAGATGAACTGTGAACACCAAGGAAGATAGAGAGGTGATTTAGGGCTATTGGTAAATAAAGGAGCCTTTGGGGAATGGAATCTTTCGCATGCTGTTATGACATTGGATATTTAGACCATATTTGTGCATCTGGGCTGTTTATCATGCAGGGAAAAGGTCCTGGAAATAGCAGTACTGACCACAAAGGCTGTGGCTGAGGGAGCCTTGAGTGTGTCTGTCACTTCCTGTTCACCTAAACCTTCCCAGCATCACAACTGGTTTTAACTGAAATTGAGAAAAGCATCATGAGCTTAGACATGTTAATTTCCTGTAAATTTCAGAGCAAATAAGTGCCTGGGTAGAGGATGGATGTTCTGCTAATCCCCCTCTTCCCAGCACAAAAGACTGCAGTGTGTGTCGAGTATGGCTTTTCTCATGTGCCAGAAGTCCAGTCACAAATGTATAGGGAACAAAGCTCTGTTAGTTCTGTTGCTTATGAAGCAAAGAGGCAATTTATTTACTACTGCTGGATGAAGAAAGAAAAAAACCTAATTTTTTTTTTAAATTTAAGAGTATTTTGGCAATCTCATATTTTTTTTCTTTTTATAAAAATTCAAGTCTTCGCGAAAGAGCTTTGACCTGAACTTCCAAAGAATAACAGAAATCAGATCAGCTATATTTCGATTCTACCTTTTATGATTTTTAATAGATTATTCTAAATTAACATACAGTTCTGAATTATTGGTCATCCTGGTCCCCAAACCAGAACGCCTTTACTTAGAAAGGTGAAAATGGAGTATTTTGACAATTCTTCTAGCCTATTCAAATAAAAATGAAATTATAAATTCATTAAACATGTATTTTCTTATGAACATCTTTTTTTTAAAAGAATATTTTCTAATGCAAATAAATTATATTTGAACAGTTTTTATGACCTCCAATTGTTGCCAGCATTAAGCAATTTAATTTAGAAAGCTATTTTCAGAAATAGATTTTGTAGCTGTTCTTAGTTGGTTATAGCTGAATGCTGCAAGTGCTGCCCTCCCTGCAGACAAGTTGAGAATTTTCCTTTGGAATGTTTCTCCATCTGAAAATGACAATTTGTTTGCAATGGAACATTTTTTGAAAAGGTGTCACATTCTATGGAACTGAATTTTAAACCATATACTGAAAGAAAGTGTTTCCAGTTTTCCACTTCTGAGTGACTTGCTGAAAATCAGAATTGGGGTGAAATACTCTACTTTTTCCCAGCATTTCAGTTGAACCAGTTTATTTTTAATTTGTTATAAATTGTTACTCTTTCATTTTGGTTCCGATTGAAAGACATTCCAGCATCTTGAAGAATTCACAAAGAACACGGAGAAATTCTCCAATAGGAAAAATAGTTGTTTTCCTCTAGTAGTCCTTACTTCAGAATTACCACGGTTATTTCACCTACTGTATTTTTCAGATCAGTAATTTAAAAGGTGGGTTTAATATTATTATTAGAATTCTGTGTAATATTGACCCCTAATTCCTCTTGATCAGAGGAAGTACACTGGAAAAACCCAGTTTTATATGATTCACATAGTTACTGGACTAGCAGTTGGATTTATGTTTCATGCAAGAACTGAGTCAGAGCAAACATCTGTTTAGTCCTGGAGCTATTCTTTTGCTGCTGATGGCCAGTATCAGATGCTAAGAAGTGGACTAGAAGAATAAATTGAGTCTAAATTGCTATAACTAGTCTCTGGGTGTTTGCAATGGATTATGTATAAGAAGCAGTATGAAGTATACTGCTGTAAAAGGCAAGTTACAGGATGACACAGCTCTGTAAAAGAAAAAGTAAAAAAACCCGAAAAACCTATCAAGATACACTGGAGTACACTGGTGACCAGCCCTGAAATGTTGGCTGTATATAGGGAAGAAAATTTTCAGTCAACAGTTAATTCATATAGAGGGCTTTATATAAAGCCTTATAAGGTAAGGGCAAGAGAGAT
>NW_009914031.1:261674-302327 GCF_000696875.1 Nestor notabilis
GAAACAGAGATACTCTTCTCTCCATGTATTTACCACCAGGTTGTTCTTTGCAACACATAGGTTTAAATTTTATGCAGCACAAAAATAGTGAGCAGATCAGTAATACATACTTACTTTTACAAAGTAATTACTCTTTCTGCTAAAGTTGATAAATCATATTCATATTTTTCTTGTGTAGAAGTTTAGGTTTGATTTCAGTGCTTAGTTCTGTAGTGTTTTAGTAAAACACATTAGTCAATGTGTCTGTCACACACTGCAGTCCTTTAAGACCAGGTGTGGAGCACCTCAGATCTTTCTGGTCATGTAGGTACAGTGCTTAGTTTATTACAAGTTTGATCCTCAAATGCATTTTTATACAATGTCAGAATGCAATTAAATAGTACTAAAGCACTAAGAATTTATATAGGGAATTATTCATGGTCTTGTAATTGAAGAACTGGGTTTTTTTCCATTATCAGCAAGTGTTTTTCTGCAGGTTAAAATGGCTTTGTGTGGAATGGTTATGGCTGTGAACAGACTGAAAGAAAGGAAGCACATGGAAGTGTTGGCTCACTCTGAGCTCTGGCTTCAGAAACCCAGAGTGCTCTGCCAGACAACCTCAGCTCAAATGTAAACAAAACATAATCTCTCCCTCTATAAAACAATACTTTGCTACTTCTGTTATTATAAGGTACTGAGATGTTATCATACAGGGAGGTGTATAAATACCTTATCTAGATGTATGTCACAAAGTATCTAGACGTATTCAACAAAACCTCAAATGCTGCTTTCTCAAGAGTCCAATGCCGTTCTGTGGACTGAGGAATCCTAAACGTGTCCTCTTTAATCCTTCTTTGAACTTAAAATGCCTCTCTCTGCCCATGAAGCAAACTATCTGCTATCACATCAGGCCATAGCCAGCATTTTCCATTCTATGGTCTTTGTGCCATAGAAGTGTCCTAAGATCACAGAGTAACTCAACTTTGAGGGACCTCAGGAAGTTGCAGCACCCCACTGTCTCTACTGTGGGTCTAGCACACTTCTCTAATAACATCGTGTAGGATGTAGATGAAGAAATAATAACTAAAAATGCACTGGTAGGCTTGGCTCCTGTTGAAGGGGCATCAATAAGTACCAAATTGGCAGTTCTGTGTTTGTTTCTGCAACCTGCACTGCCATTAAAGTGCACATATGCGATATGGCATATCACATATCGCTGTGTCTTGGGCCTCAGTGTTTTCAAAATCTGACAACTAGAAGTATGGAAAATTGTGTCTTATTTTCTCTTCTGAAAAATGCTAACAAAAATAGGAGACTGGAACTGACATAAAAAGGACTGTTTCTTCTTCAAGAGGTGAAGCATACAGCAATGGCATGTGAAGCAGATTCAACAGTTACAGAAGGTGGCCAAAACAGTGTCATTTAAAATGTGGGCTCAGTATAGGGCCATGCTATAGCTGCCAGGTCAGGTTAAATGTCTGATCCGATCTCCATCTGGATTTGGGATCTGGTTCACATAGCTTCCCTGCTTCTTTAGGAGTAGAAATTACAGGCTATCAGCTCTGAAATAATATCACAAGTCTTCTACTACTCTGCATGTTTCTTAAGGCTTTGGTATCTGGACACATACAATTACGTGAGAATTCTTAAAATTGCTTGTTTGTATCCCTCACTGGGAGATGCACATGAAAAGCAGGAACCCTGAAGCCTCAGAACTCAAAAAAGAAATAGAATGAACATAAAATATATAGTGTGTATTTAAATTGTTAGGCTTGTTAAGACATTCTAGTTGTACTGATCATAAATAGCTCTAGCAGATACTGATTTATATTGCTACACACTCTCCAGGGGATGCAGAAAAGCCAACGAAATGCTCAAAACTAGAGCACCCTGGTCTCTCTGCTACCATGAGTATGTTGCCAGCTGCACTTCAGTTAGGAAGTTATCATGAGTTCAGGTATCTCCCAAGCAGTAGGCACTGCCATGAGGACATACCCTAGGAGGCAGCAGAAGCCCACGTTCTTCCACTGCAACTCAAAACACATCAACCATCTAAATTTCCTGCTCTGCCTTGCCATGAGCTGCCTATTAATGTTAGTTTTGTTGCTGACTTTCAAGGTGCATAGCGGCTGCAGCCTTTCCATGCTTTGCACAACTTGTCGCGGTATGTGTCTGGAGAGTTTCTAAAGCCACAAGCAGCAAGTCGTCTTGCCTGTGAAAGGCTAAACCTGTAACCTATAACAAGATTGAGCGGGTGCCATGCAAAAAGCATTAACATCTTTGTGCAGTGTTCATTCAGCATCGATATCTGCAGTCATACAGAAGAAATAGCAGTTTTCTCTGCTCTTATCTCAAAAATCTGTAGTAACATGGAAGAAGGATAGTTCTTGATGAGTACCCAGAACTGAAGCACAGCAGTCTGTTCCCAGCACTGCCTCAGTTACCTGAAATTAGTCTAGGCAAGCCAGTTAGGCACCATTTTTTTTGAAAGTCAGAAGGACTATATCCAGAGTATGCTCACCATAAAGCCAAATTTATGATTAGTGTATAAATAGGATATCCATCTTCAGGAATGAATGGCTGAGCAGGCAAGACCACAGTAATGCCCTGAGGATTTGCATTTCTTAACTCTTAATAGTTAAGTTAACCCTTAACTCTGACCTGTCCTTTCACCCTCATTATTAAATCAGTGGCCAACTGCCCCAGGGTAACAGTGTGTGAGCAGTGTGGGGGGAAGGCAATGGTGAGGTGGGCGAGATGGCTGGAAAATGAGGTCCGGGCAGAAATGTGAGGTTGGGGAAGTGGTAGCTTGGCGGAGAATGATGCAGGTGAAGCACAGAGTCACTCTTGCTGGATGTAGAAACTGCAAACAAATTAGATTTTCTTAGACAATTTTGGAGCCTGACCTCCAAATCATGTATCAGGCCAGATTTAGTTTAAGCCTGGTCCTGCAGCTTTGCATAACTCTACCTTAGTCAATATTTTTCGGGTGTATTGTATATGTTAACTGGGTGTGCAGTTGTCTGGGTGTGTATACATATATAGCTCTGATTTATATTTTGTATTTTTGCACCTGCAGTTTTCTTAATGTCCGTCTTCTACATTTTATTTATTTCACCCTTTATTTTTTAAAGTCTAAAGAACACTTTCAGCACTCTATGAATACTGCATATTGTTATTACTTCTGACTGGAGTTTTTGGTAGGTTCTCTCAGCTTTCCTTCTGTAACACATTCTGAACTCGCTATCCAGAGTTAAAAAACAAAATAAAACAGTATTTCTGATGTAGAGAGCAACACTTACTTTCAGCCCCAGCTACAGGGCAACTATTACTGTAGGGATCACCACAAGTGGGTCAGATTCTAGAGTCCCAATGAAGTTTTACCTTGAGTTGGGATTGCAAAAATAGTCTTCTGATCCTGTGATAAAACATATCTACCTGGGGGGGTAAGATGGTGACAGGAACTGCTATAAAGCTAATGCAACTTTAATATGTAGGGAATAGAGTACTCCATATGTGGCTGTGTAATTTCCTTCTTTGGCTTGGAAGGCAAAAATGAACTGCTTGTATTTGGAAGGTTATTTTCAATGCCCAAAATATCTTTTCTGCATTTACTTAGTTTTGCTAGATGGCTGGGCATGCTTACAATAGCTGGGACTGATGGGAATACCAGTTATGTCATTCAACAGAAAACTCCCTTGTGCGAGCAGAATTTTGTTTCATTTTTCTCCTCTCTCTGTCTCTAAGGCTATACATACAGAGGGAGGTCACAAAATAGAATCAAGCTGTAGTCAGCAAAGTTCAGATTTTGAAATGAAAAACCCCTATGTACACTTATTAGAATTCCTTGTTAATTAGGTCATTTATGTCAGGGAAGGAAATGTACAGAATAGAACAGGATAGAAAAATCTAGACACTGTAAAACACGCCAACAAATTTGGCACATGCATTACTCCCTTAATATGCCCCCAATGTAATCTATAGATCCCACAAGTGACCACATTCTGTTTATGTATGTAAAAACTCCTATATAAGTAACACTCATGAGTAGCAATTTTACTAGTGGGAAAAGATTATTGTGGTCTTTTTATATAGCATATAGGTTTACTTAGAATGAGTCCTTGTAGAGGAATGCAGAAACATGAAAAACTGTTAAAATGTCATGATTATATTAATTTCATATTTAAAGGAATACTTCACTTTAAGTTACAGCTCCAAAATTACACTGCTCATTCATGATTTTTTTAATGTATAATTGGCTGCCTCCAAAAATGTCACAGTAGGAGGAAAAAAAGTTCGTTTTCCTTGGCGAGTACACTGTTGCTATTCCTGTGTTCATTTGGCTTGGCTCGGGTAATGAAATGCTGCAGTCTGAAATAACTTTTTATATGTTGACATGTGCATTTAACTAGAATAAGCAGGCAGCGTGGACCAAGTTGGATTCAGCAAGGAACAAAATATATCTTGTATTGCACCTTTTAATATATCAGCCTACATTTATGATTCTTTTTCATTTCTTCATTGTAACCTTCATGCTCCTCCTAGCTGCCCACAACCCCAGCACAAAGGTGCGATGGATGCTAGGGAGCAAGTTAAGATTAATGGGGGGAGGAGGGGAGAGTAAGAAGAAAGGAAGGAAACTGAGTGACACAGTCTTTTGAAGACAAAGTTCAGAGGGGATTACTATTGATCTGTTGGAATTTATTTAGCCAAAAAAAGCCTGTTGTATTCAAGAGCAAATAGATCTTTGCTCCTTTGTTGACTGACCTTTGTTCTGTCCTAAGGAGGGACCTCTCAAGTCTCACATATGTTGAGCTGGACTGTTGAAAATTCACCTCATGTTCCTTCCTAGCCTGGCCTGAGTGTTGTTTGTTTCTGTGACTGTGCTGAGGCTTCCACTGAGCTGCAGGTACCAGATTAGAACTGCCAGTCTGATCTCTAGATCGCTGACCACTGACTTCTGCATTTGACATGAAGCAGCAGGAGAAGGGCCATAGTCCTGCACTGCAGGTGCAGGTACACTTCTGCATGGGGTCATACTAGGCAGCACTTTCCCCCCATGTCATATCTGCTCCTCATTTTGTTCCCAGCGCATAGCTTGGCAGGCAGGTCTCACCTGCCAGAAGGCACCTTCAGATAGCCAGAACTCACCAGTGGCAGCTCTGAAATATGGATGATGATCACAAACATGCAGCCGGTGTCCTCCCACAGCCGGTGTCCATGAGTGCTGGCTGTGGGCAGATGATGGCTGTGCTGCAAAGCCTTCCACTCTGGGGCTGCAGGCACATGGCACAGAACAGTTTACTGATTCATTGCACGTCCTCCACAGCTCAGGCCTTCCTCCAAGCCCAGCTCAGAGGGCTATCTCATAGTCTGATTTGTGGTTATGTGACTGCATCTAGACCTTACACAGAGAAAATCCTGAATGCTTCACAGGAGTTTAGCACAAGTGCTTAATGGCAAGGAGACAAATAGGAAGAATCCCAATGAAATTTTGTGGGCAGTCCCATGATTCTGAACGTTTGTGGTGCCGTACCTTGCTTTGCTTTCTGCATTTTCACCAGTCATTACTTCTGCAGAGAAAAAAATTATTCTGTACCCACCTCCTCACACCCACATGGGACTGACAAATAGCTGCAGAAGAGCAGACAGATGTGCAGTGTGAGAAATGTGTCTGAGAAGCACATGTTAAAGATCAGCAGTGGGTAGTTCCGTGCTTGTTTTGCAAACTAGGCAGAAGACGTCTTATTCGGTTATAAACAGGAAACCTGGGACAAGTTTGTAGAGGTTCATGCCCAGGGGCACTCCCTAGAGGAGCTTAGGTTTGATGTATGTGTCAAGATGAAAGTCATGACTTGCCCCATGATTTGCACATTGTTGGGACCTACTCCTAATCACATCTCAGCATGGGCTTTCTAGTTTCTGTATGTTCAAATTTGGTACACAAAGAACTAGGGGTCAGTTAAAAAAAAAAAAGGTCAAAAATTAAACATAAAGGAAACTTCAAAACATATTGTTTAAAGCCTACGGCAATGAAGTCTACTGCATCAGTCTAACAGCCTCTTAGGAGTAATGAAGGCTGGGTTTTGTGGGCTTTTTGTATCATTGTTCAGTCGTATGCCTCTGCAGTATTATCACAATGGGGTTGGAATAAAGCAAATATGGTATGAGAGGGAAAGAATAGAATTCAGCATCCACTCTATAGGTAGCTTCTCATTAAACTTTCTTTAGATATAATCTTTTAGGTATGATTATATGATTGAAGACTGCACACACCAAACGCATTTTAAAAATAGTGTTTTACATTTCATGCAAGTGCCATTCAAATTATTTTCTTTTGTTTCTCTTCTCCTTATTCAACCATTTGCTCTCATAAAGAATGCTAAGTAGAATTTTACTGAACGTGTCTTTGAAAGTTACTATTCATCTGAAAACTAAGAATCTCAGCCTGCGCGGCTTACATGCGTGAGATACCTACACTGGCAGCTTGAAATGAACACATAGCATTCACCATAATTGCTAGGCTAGTACTGTGCAATAGCACACATTTATACAAAGTAAGGCAGATTTTATGGGGAGATACTGTAATGCAGAGTAGTGCAGCACAGGAAGTGAACTTACAAACTAAATCAAATCATGAGTATATGTGTAGTTTCAGTGAGTTGATGTTTGGAAATACATGTTCTACATGACATGTTGATTTTAGAAATGGTAGTTTCTGTGTTTAAATCCCCAGGAGATATTTGGTTTTGTGCCACAGTTAGTTCTTTTAACTTTTTTTTCAATGGGAATAAAGATTAAGATGCAAGCTGTTTTCTGATATCTGCATATTCTTTTGATTTATCCCTGTGATGCTCCTGATACTCTGTGTGTGTGTGTAAATTATCTTCTTTTGTGTGTTGACTCATTTATTAAAAATATAAAATTAAGTTAGACTTCAATGCAAGAATCTCAAGGAACCTAATTCTAAAGTCCTTTATTCTTATTTCCCTCCATGCTCAAAGCTGTCAGCAGGACCTGAGGAAGTGATGTCCAGTTTTAGAATTAATCAGATCTTTTATTTCTCTCTTTTTTTTTTTTGCTGAGTTTTACCTGACCTGTGGTGTAGGACAAGTATCACCAATATGAGCCATTTTTAAAAAGAGCTTTATATAGTTTACAGCAAAATAGATTCTGACTTCTATGTCATTTGGGAGAAGTGTTCAAGGTAATATTTATTAGCATTTAAATAATCTGAATTTTAAACCTTTGTCTGTACACACACATTTTATTTCTAAACCCTCCCTGTCCTCCACCCCCAAACCATTAATGAAGTTTGTTGTTCTTAAAATAGCAGTTCTGTTTGGAATACCTAATTGCTGGGTTTCCGTTGTCATTCCTGCCTCGGTACCCTGGTCAAAAAAAGAAATGTAAAGGGCAGCCCATGTGTCCCTGTGTTCAATAGGTACCTGTGTTCCCCCTCTGGTAGTCTTACAGCCTACACTGTCCTGTGGCTGAGCAACTCAGCTCCCTCTTTTAGCCACGCTGTATTTAGACCTCTCTGTCACAAGCAGCAGACTCAATTCATGTGGACTGTAAAATGGCTGCATTTCTTTTTGAGCTGCATGATTTATTTATTGCTTCTAAATTTACTTATTGCCAGCGTCAAAGAAAACACTGTACTTAGGGCCTTTTCATCTTCTCCCAAGTGTTGCCTGAACACTTTGCTGGCCCTGCACAGAAATATTTCCCCCTTCTAAGTGCACTTGCTGATTGGAGCTAAGTCATCACAGGCGAACTGCAATGCTACTGGTACAATGTCATAATATTTCATAGGTCATTTATAAATATTATTGCCAGGGCAAATAAATTTCTCCAGAGTACTTACTCTACCACTAATAAATAGTTTATTTAAGCTTGTATGAATGGTGACATTTCACTTTGAATATCTTTGGCCTCTTAAAAATTGTTAGTACAGAGAGGAAAAAAGGGAAAAATAAACTGGAAAAAATATGCAGCAGATCTTTTGATGCCACCCCTGTTTTAGCTTGCTTAAATGTATTCTCTTGTCAGACTGCATGTCTCTGTGAAGCTGGTTAAAGTGTTTGCTTAATGTGTATTATTTAACATCTAATTTAGTATGTCATTCCCTCTTATTTTCTCTTTCATGGCTGCAACAGCTGAAATATGAAATAATGTTTGAGCAGGTTGCCTCTCATATCTATAGAGGTAATTAAATCCCTTTTACTACTTTTCTCTTTTGGGGTAAGAACTATGGATGTGGTGGTGTTTGGGGTTTTTTTTTTTGTTTGTTCATTTTTGGTGTGTTGGGGTTGGCTTAGATTTATCATTATTATTTGTCTTGTTCTTCAGTTAAAAAGGTTGGGGTTCAGATGGGTAGTTTAACAGTGATATGGAGACAGAGACCAAAAAGTGGACAGGAATTTTTAACATCCTCATAACCACATTAAACTTTTGTGACAAAGAGGCACTGTACATATCTTTGGGAAAAAATGCAGCCCACTAACAGTGAGTGGCATGGGCACGTGGCTGCCAGCACTGCGTTTTTGACAATATACAATGGTTTCTTGGTTGAGTTTTTGCACTGGGTGTTGTAGGGGATTATTTTGACAGCTCAGAAAAGGTGTTAACTCTCAGGTCTCTTCAAACAACAACTGAATTCATGTCAAGAATAAATGCCAAAATATTCTTTCATGTGCTTCCCATAAAATGTGTCATTACATGAAGTCTTAGAAGAAGGTATAAGGCAGATCATTTTATTTGAGCATATGTAGGATCATTGTATTTCTATTGCAATTATCCAGCATTTAAAAAAAAAAATAAATAAATAAAAATTTCCATTTTAAATCTCCAGTGATTTTTGAAAACAATCCTGTTTAAAAACGACAGTCCCTGCAACTCTAAAGATGGTTAATACCTCTTCTGGCAGATGACTGCATACCAGGTTCTGCCAGATGAGAAGCCATGACTGGCCACTCTCCAGAAACTCCTGGAACAGGCAGGGAAAAACCTCAGCAAACTCCAAACAGGTAGAGGAGGGGAAGCATTTTAAACGAAGGGAGTCAGCTGGATCTTGGTCAAAGACTTCTGGTGTGAAAAGCCTGGAAAATTTTGTATGTACCTCAACCAAAGACCTCATAAGACTAGAGGGAAGGGAAACAAGCCTCCCATGTGCTCTTTGGATGACAAATGACAAGTTTTCAAGAACAAAGCAGGAAATTCTCTGCACTAACTTACAAGTTCATGACAGCACAGGTGTACTCTCCTGCAGAATTTGACTTGCACATGATATTGACATTTATAGAGACTGTGAGGAAAGGATAGCTCTTCTCACTTGGATTTCTTGGTTATGATGCTTGTGCTAAACAGACTTTCCCTCTGTTCATGCTTTTTACCTCAGAATACCATGAGTTTGTCTTTTTAGTTTCCTGTGTATGAGATTTTTTTGTCTGTTGGAAAATATCAGTTGATTCTCTGAGTGGTGATTTCATTGATTTCCTTCCCAGAGGCATTTGTTCTGAGGTTCTTGGCTGGTTTAGGTTGTTGTGTCTGCCAGGTCTCTCTAAAATATTCATCTCGAGTCCTAGTGAGCAACAGGGATGACATTGAAAGGCAGAATAGGAAGTTTCACTGGTCTGTTAGAGTAAGTGTCTGAATTAAAAGACAATAAAAAGATAATTATTTTTCAACCATATATATACAGATGGCTTGAGAAAAATATGGTCTTCAGGTTCAGTAGTCAGTAAGGTTGTGGCAATATAATTTGTCTGTATCACTTTGTGAGAATTTGCAAATTTACTGGATGGATGGCCAAACTTTTTTGTCTTCCATCTCTAGGAAAGTGTACAGGAAAGTGAGAAATGTCTCCAAAGCATCAACATTGAAATAACTTCAGTGATAAAGCTTTAGGATGGGTTTGCTGTGCAAAGACATGGGCTAGTCTGCACCCCTGGACTCCAATGACAGATCTCAGGATAACTGAGTATCCAACCTGAGAAGCCTCTGTGCTGATTCCTGGCCACCCCACTAATATTTACCTCTGAAAATTTAAAACTCTGGTCCTCATTCTTAAACAACACCACAGATTCTGGAGGGGCTATGGTTCAGCCAGCAATTCTGATACACCTGTGTTCTTCATTCTCCAAGGAGGGGGAAGATGGGGAGAATAACTACTTCAAACACCAGAATTACCTTCCAACAGTATCTTCTTGTTTCCTACTACATCACCGTAGCCCCTTTCCTGACCATGGCTATGTAGGATGGAGAGCCTTGCAGGAAGGCAGGATGCCTTCCAGCTATTGAGTTTTATCTTCTCTGTGGTCTTCAGGGCATACAGCAAGCAGTATGAGGCTTTATGTGTGTTTGATATCAATGGAGTATTTTAGTTTGGACTCTTTCCTTTATGGGCTGCATAAAGGCACATATTTGAGATTCTAATTTCACTCATAAAACCCCTTGCTAGTTGCAAACTCTATTCTACTCAGTATAAAGCTGTCAGAATTGCCAGGTTCAGCTTTGATCACAGTAACAAATCTGTTTGACCCCAAATTTTCAGAAGTATCTCTCATACATAGGGGAAAAATCATTGCCCTTTCCAAAATCAGACTCCAAAGCTCAGAGAAAATTATGCTGTTGCGTGAGAACCTTTTGACTATTACTAAACTTTGCCAAAAAGAAGTAGCTTGAAATTTAAGTGACTAATGAATATGACAGCCCCTCGAAAATGACTTTTGTGTTTGCTAAAGGTGTAGGCAGATGGCAAAGTGACTGTTTAGCCTTTTTGCATTCATAGAACTAACTCTTTAGATGTCAGTGGTGTAACTGTTAAAAGCTAGATTTTGCGATAAGTAGGTGTTATCTTGTGTTTATGATAGATGTTATCAGTCTGAAAAATTACAGATCTTTAAAACTGCTGAATACCATTTCTGGATACTTAAATATGTTTCAGAGTAATAACTAATATAGAGCAGTTTACATTTGTGTGAGCCGTGACGGCTCTCACCTGGGCTTGATCAGAGCTGAGAAGGCTGGCTGGTCTGGGAAGGCTCCTGTCCACAGCTGACAGACCTGAGAGTGGCTGTTAAAGGTTGCACTGCAAACTGTCAGAAGACTCAGTTAATTCATCTGATTGATAGAACAGGAGGGTTTCCCTGGAAATGCTGTTCAGCCTATCCAGAAGTGGAGAAGGTGGCTTTCCCTTTGAGGTACCTCTATCAACTGTGGAAAAAAGCCCAGACAGCACCCAGCTTTCACATAGCTGCATCCTTGTCTGTAACCAAGCTCCAAACAGTGTTTGATGCCTTATTTCTTCATGTGTTCTAGCACCATGTTGTTTTTTGGCAGAGACAAGTCCTGGGGAAAATATGGCTGTGTGTTCCACCCCAGTGCACGTCTGGTAACACAAATGGTGTGCAGTGTTGTGTAACACAACTCTTCACCTTCTTGGGTTTCAGATTCCATTACTGTTACAGCCAGCAGAGCTGCACTAGCTCTGAAAAGTATTAGTTTTTCCTACTGAGGAAAAGAAATAGAACTGTGGCAGGATAGGGTCATGGGCAGGAACTGCAAAGAACGTACACTCGTCTCTCCTTAACAGTCTGCAGGAAAAAACAAACAATATGTTAAGATTTGATGAGAACTGGGTGGAGGTGAAGTTCCCAAAGTCTTGGGTTTTTTGCTTCTCTTTTTTTTTTTTTCCCTAATTGTCTGAACATGTGGCTGGTAAGACTGAAAGATACTCTGATTCACCCAGAGAAGAGAAACATTTTTCATGATAGTAAACCAACACTCTATAAATACCTACAGTCCCAGGATCTTAACCTCAGGGACAGCATTGCAAAAGCAGTTTAGAAACCTTATGCTCAGTACTTCATCAGAACAGTGCGTTCTTTCTTTCTCTTTAAGTTTTTAAGAGACATCTCAAGTTGAGATGACTGTCAGCACTTTCTCCTGGTAAGACACAATTTTACTAAATATATATTCTATGTGTGTAGCTATAAATACATACAGTATACACTTTCTGTAGTAAGTCAAGTTCAATTTCTAGTACATTTTCTGATTTATTCAGTGTGCATGTTGCTGTAAATGTTGCTTGATTTTTTATTTGCATATGTCCAGTTGTGAGAAATTTTGTGACATGATTTTACACATGAGCACTTTTTCAGTTCCTGTGCCTCTATAGCTGAATAGTTCATTTCTGTAACTTGGGTCTCTAGCTTGGTTAGGGCATAGGAGCAAGACTGAAATCTGTGTTTTTATGAAACTGACTCTTGTGCTTGGAAACATAATTAAATTATCTTTAAAACAAAACAAAAAAATCAAACAAATTATAACCCATTTAGATAATTAATTGTATACTTTTATACTTTAAGGGGTTATGCAATGAAATTAAATAAGAAATAAAGTTAACGGCAGTTCAAGGATATTCTTTACTTCCCCAAGTGAACATACTCACATCTGTGGAAGTCAGTGCCACATAGATTATCAGGTAGAAGATTTTTGCAGGATTAGATACTTCATTTGTAGCTAGAAGACATTATTTAGCATTTTCTCAAAACCAGACATATGCCTCTTCATGCCTCAGAGCCTCGGCATAACAAATACATGATGGATTTAGAAAGAAATTTCTGATCTAGCCAGGTCATCTTTTATAAGTGCCCACTAACTATATCATCACCACTCTGAGACATCTTTTTATCTGACCCAGATGCTAGACACTGTTTTCCTTTGAAATGAGACTAAAACTTGCACTAAAAGTACCCTGACTTTACACTCTGTAACTGAAAGCTTTCTCTGGACAACAGAACAATGAGTGTAAAAACGTGGCGAGGAGTGAAGGAGCTCCTTTCGAGTTAGCATGTAGCTCAGCAGCTAAAGAAACTCCCTAAAGTAGAACCAGACCAGCATAATCAAACCAGCCCTTTGTGATTTTTGTAATCCAGAAGACCGTCTGAAATAAAAATGAAACAAAATAAAAGATATTGCTGGCTTCAGCTTTTCATATTAGAGGACAATTACCTAATCAAAAAGACAACTCACTTTAAGCCATTTTAACAAAATTGTTAACCAGGTTGCAGATACGTGTTTAACCAATGATTTTTCATGCTTCTTTAAAGAATCAAATGACATAATCATGTGTGGCTTATGGAGATCTGGGGGATCTGTAAATATCCTGTATAGAAAATATGCAGTTATCCTACGTCCACAGTGAGTATCTAAGATTTCTGTGTATAAAACTGAGTTCCAGACAGTGCTGAGATCCTTTCTACTCATGGATTTCTCCTCTTCCAGAAAAAGGAATGGAAGGATGGATGGACAGCTACAGAAACCTGCAGCTGCACTCACCCACCCTGAATTCTTCTGTATATTAACTTTACCACAGAGTTCAATCTCCAGTGTTTCGCAGAGTCCTTCATCCCAAATTTCCCTCAGAAATGCAGTGTCCCCTCTGCAGCTCTCCTCCAACACACACTCTGACACAGTTAAAGCAAATCCCCTATATGTTAATTCAATGACCAAAAAAACCTTTGTTACACAGAGTTAAGATTGCCCAGTGGTTTCTCATTTCTTTCCTGAATGCCTTGCTCAGCAAAGCTCAAACCTCTGAAAAAACCAGAAAATCTGAAGTCCTGGCATATACCAGCAGAACCTTAACTGTGACCCCCTGGAAGCCACAGTCCCTGGGGTTTGCTGACATGCTTGCCAAATGAGTTCACTGCCATAGGTTTTTCTGAGCCTGATGTTCCAGAACTGCATGTGCTGTCAGCAAGCGAGATTCAATCTGCATTTGTTTTTATTTTGCTTTGGGGTTTTGATTGTAAATTTCCTGCATTTTAAACAGGGTCATAGGAGTATTTTGATAGCATTTAGAAAAAAAATGCTTTAGTCACCCCTTCCCTTCCATTGCAGTCATCTCTGTGCCTGATGCAAGAGCAATCTGTGTCTTACCCTGGGAGTAAATTTAAGCAAGCATTTCTGGGAGTTCAGACAGTTCCCCCTTTCCCTGACATCTCTCTTACATCTTAGCATATTTAAAAGGGAAGAATGCACCACGTGCAAGCTCCTTGCACCTGCTGCCTTTGCCAGCCACTTCATCTTCCTCCAATTTCTCTCCCACAACCTCTTTTTTCACTCGTGCTTTCCAACACCAACAGCCCCTTCCAAGGGCTACACTCCTCTGTGTTTTTACACCACTCTGTGCCCTGCCTCCTCTCAATTCCCCCACCCAACAGTTTTCCAGTGAGCATTCACATATCATAGAATCATAGAATGGTTTGGGTTGGAAAGGACCTGAAGACGTCTAGTTCCAACCCCCCTGCCATGGGCGGGGACACCTCACACTAGACCATGTTGCCCAAACTCTAGACCATTTTGCCCTGATGTACTTTAGTTTCCTCTTGCAAATGTATTGTATTTCCCCAGGAAAACCCCAGTTTCCTGGGCAGAAGCTGGTTGTAGCTCTCTGCCTGAGGTTCATCACTTCTATCTTTCATTGAGCTTTCTGGGACTTGGTACAGCTCACCTCCCAAGGCCATGGTATCTACATTTGAATCACACAGGATCTGTCACAAAAGGCTTATCATAATGTTGTGTTTATACATATCACAATCTGATTTAGACCAAGGGTGTTCACACATGAAACACCCCCCATAACAGATTTGTCACTACTTCTCCAACAGCTGGAATCAATGAGGTCAGGTAAGGAACCATGACTTGAACCCCAGGAACACACAGAATAATCCCAACACATACCAAACCTACTCCTTGTAGGACAGGACAAGAGAGGAATCAATTTGGAATGAAGACTGGATTTTGGGAGCACCCTGCTCAGATTGTTTCAACTTTGTCCATGATGCCAGCAAATCACAGCTAAGTAAGTCTGGAGTGCTTTCAGACACCTGAAAATCGGTCTAATTTTAGCCAAAGTTTTAGGGCTTTCCCACATTAATTATAGTAAAAACAGAGTTCTGCTACAATCAGCATTTCTCCTGTAGTCTGTGTTAAAACATGAAGGAAGAAAGCAATACTTTTCTTGTTATCTTTTCTTCAGAATATTTAGCTGTTCATATACTATGGTGAAGGAGGGCTTTAAAGCAACCTCAGTAGAAAACTCAGTGGGAACAGAAGTGTGAAATGCTTTGCAAAATCAGGCCTTGTGTTAGAGAATATTCAATTTTTCACAAACCAAGAACAATTTCATGGATAAAAAAAGTAAAAAGCTTCAAGAAAACTCTATTTCATCTCAACTTCCTATATGTAGAGTTATACTATAAGCAGTATTCTTAGGCATAGTTGTGATGTTTCTTAAAGTAAGTGTACAGTATCAGCTCTTCAGTTCCAAGGTGGAGCATTGCCAGACCCTTCAATTTTAATGCTGATGTTGGTAAATAATGTACAGTTTTTGGCTAACCGTGCAGGTACAAATTTGTGGATTAGACCAAAAAAGCAAGGCCAGCACACTGACAGAAATTGATTCAAAGGTGGATTCACTAATAGTTGTGCTCTTGTTCCAGTCTTTCAGCCTGAAATGAAAGCTCAGTGCCCTTTTGATTTGAGGCAGAGATTTATGGTTAATTATAGCATTTCCCATAATTACATGTTTGTGCTTCAGTAACTGCTAGATGAGGAGAAAAGTTGAAACAATTTTAGGACTAGCTCCACTAAAAAATATACATTCAGATATCTCAGCATGGGCCCTTCCTTATTTCCTTATAAAGGAGAATACATGACAAAAGTTACACACCACTAGTTGTTCAGAAAGTCAGCAGCAGGAGATGGTGATTTCAACTGCTTCTGTCACTCACTTTTTCTTCTATCAGCAATTTGTTCAACATCCCCATCTGAAAAATTATAACAAAAAGGGTTAACAAAGGGTTAAAAGTAAGTTCAATTCATCCAGATCATGGATTCTGCAGAGATAACACAAAATATTTCATCATTAGGAGCACATAGATTTGATTATGAAAATGTCAAATGCCAAAAATTCTGCATGGTTGATAGCAGTGCTACCTTAGCTAGGCTGAACATCTAGGCATCAATCTAGTGCCTAAAATCACTTGGAATTCATGGAGGAAGAGGCTTCCCCATCCTTAGGCCCCTGTAGTCCATGCCAGCAGAGTCCTTGGAGAATACCTCCCACCCAGCAACAACTCTGAGCTCAATACAAAACAAAAGCCAGGGCCCTTTTCTCTCAAGGTGTAAGTGGGGGAGGCAGTGCTCATGTTTTGCAGATAACTTCAGGGCTTGGAGTACTCAGGGAGAATGTAGGACACCCTGACTCTAGTCTAGGGAGAGGAAACCTATGTCTGATTAATACCTTAATAAGTGAGCCACTGTGGAGGGTTGCAGGAGTAATGGATTCCAAAGAGAGGCAAGATGAGCCAGAATCTGACTCTCCTGTTCACTAGTTATGACACCCAGGAAGAAAGACAAGAGGTCTGAGCTGAGGGCCCAGCTCTCTGTGCTATTTCTGCTATTCAGGCTAATGAAAATGCATTTAAAAAGCAAATTTCCAACAGATACATTGAGAGATTTTGTTAATCAATAAAATTCTAATGAGTAAAATACTGGAGAGCTTCCAACTGAGCATATCTAAAATCCACTGCAATTATTTTCATGTTTTAAGCCTTTTCTGTTCTTATCTGTCAGTGCTACATTTAGTATCTTGGGTAACAAAAGTTTGTATCTGTTCATACAAAATATAAAGATTTGAATGAAGTTCAGACAGGTAAATGTGGCACACAGAATTGAGTAGTCTTTGCTAAGAAGAGTAGTGGTTTGTTTCTAAACAGATTTCTTCAGATTTTCTGTTTGGGGATGAAAATCCATATAAAATGGCTGCTTGAGGTTTTTTATTTTACAGCCACAGCATGCAGTAGTTAAACACAGTGTTATTTCCACAGTATTTCCAGCATTTGGGGATAGTCTGAGTGACAGACCATGACACCAGACATCCCATAAAAGTGCTTTTACAGTAACTCTGCTGTTTATTCAAAATGCATGATTGCACATTGCACAGTAAGTATAACATTACTAAGTTCCCATCCTTGTTTCATAATCTGCATTATAGTTGTCTAAGGAGCTATATTTAAGAGAAGCTTTGTTTACTTTCTTAGTTGAAGGCTCCTATAAACAGTATATTTTTCTTTAAATTTATGCACAAGGAGAATATTAAAAAACAAACTACTGTGCCAAATGTTCAAAGGCTTTTTCTCCTCCCAGCTACTACTTTTATGGCCATGGAAACACGGCTTTTGTTTCAGTAGAAAAGCTAAAGTGAACCTTAATGAACTGAAAACTAAAAACACATCAGATTTTAGGTAGAGGGTAGCTAAGTATAGCTATAGTTGTACTGGAGATACAGCAATGAAATGCAAGTATAAGTTGGAGATACCCAGTAACTAAATTAGAAGATTAGGATCACAGAATTCTTTGTTGTGGGGGAGTGCCTGCTAAGTGCAAATGAAAAGAAAACTCATCAAAATTACAGAATTTATTAAAAAAAGGAAAAAAAAAGCAAAAAAAAGCTACAACTTCAAAGTGAAAAGAAAATGAGAACAGCTTATGCCAAACCTTTGAAATACATACGATGGTTTATTAAATATATGTACTAATATATGTTTCAAAGTCCAGAATTTTTCAAAAGCATACATAAACCTACACCTAGATAGTAATTCTCCCAGTCTTGAAGGTGGCTGAAAATTGCTCAGCCTGGTGAGGAAAAAAGGCCATTCATTCCTCTGGGATCCTCTGGTGATCACCATTTGGGACTGAAAGCAGGGGGTAGCAGGGTGCAAAGAAAGGAGTGCTTTAAAGAGCACACAAGTAACATTCATTTAAGCCACTGATACCAGAAGGAAGGTGTAGAAACCAAGCTATCTCTTACAACTAACCAGAACCTAGATTTCAGGGGCTATTGCAAGTGTGTGCTCAGCTGCCCCAGGAGAAGAAGTTTTCCCTCACAAATGAAGCTGAAGGAGCAAGGTGAGGTGTGTTTCAGGTCTGCACCCAGAAGAGCCAATGCAGCAATTGGGTTAGGCTTCCACAATTAATATAGGAAAGGTGTTGATTGCATACATGCTCTTCTGTCCTGATAAACATAGGTGATTAAATAAATTAGTGTGGTTTTGCAAGTGGCATCCTCTATTGGAGCAAGGCATGGAATTAGCCAACCTAGGACAGAGTTTATCGAATGCAAATTTAATTCTGAGCTAGCTCCCTGTATTGTAATGTAGGGGAAAAAAAAAAAATCCTAAACCATATTTGAGGTATAATTCATCCTAAAGCACGTGTCTGAGACAGGATGAGATTAAGTCTTTCTCTTGAGCTACTTGTTTCTCTCCATTGGCTTCTAAGGGAATCTAGATGTCTAGTTAAAGTGTAAAGGAGATCAGATCAGTCCCGTTCTTCATGCCTGGTGCAGAAAGAGGTATATTTTCTCTTTCTTAGTAGTAGAGGGTGATGTTTTCTCAGTGACAGCTGAGACATGGAGGGTAAGGGTGGCTGTCTTTAACCTGATGGAAATGATTCAGAATATGGTCACAACCTGAGCTGGACAATTTATCCTGAGATGAATTAAATCCTGTCTTGGTTGCTCAGGACATTAAAGTTAGTATTTTTCTGTTCCCAGATACATTTGATACATCACAATCTCACTATTAGTTTTAGGCATTCCTCACAGGCTGGAATTTTGCTCTTGAGATGTGGTCCTTGCTTGATAGTCCTATGATCTTCTCTATTTGCATTAGGCTCCACAGCAGGCTGCAGAATAAGAGCTTAGTCATTTTGGTAAAAGATTACTAGGCACCTTCATATGAAACTGCAAAACAGGATACAAAGAGCAAAGAGAATTATTTTAAGCTGACTTTAAAAAGAACCAAGTACTATTTTTAGTGTGTTTACTACTTGTAAAAGGGATTTTCTGTTGTCTCAAACCCAGACCACTGAGGTTTACCACTACTTGTATAACAGTTTTCAATAATGCCATTCCTTTTTAAATAATTGGTATGGCTTCATATGGCTTCAGAAAGCCTCTTCTATCTGTGCAGCCTGGAAGGCAGGATTTGCTCTATGGTGGGGGTGAAAGAGGGTGCAGTTTCTGGGTCTGGCTTTTTGCTCAGCATGACCAGTGGAGCTCCTATTGATTTCACCCGTCTCTCTGATAACAGTGTTTAGGCCCAAGACTCTTCTGGTTTCACTGAAGTCTACTTAGTTTCCTGGTAAGGGTACATTTCTAAATATAGCTCCTTACATTGGATGCAAGAATGTTTACCCATGCAAAGTCAGGCAAAGTAAACCCTTTTTTTCTTTTTTGGTCATTATCTTTTTAATGGAAATAAGTCTTGATTTATGTTTGGCATCACCTTGGCATGCTGGAGCTAAATACAGGGACTGTCTTTTTTTTTTTTTTTTTTTTTGGTATCCATTATTTCTAATTTCCTTTTCACTTGGAAAGAGGTGATTTAGTGATCCTTCATTATAAATGTGTCAGAGTGGACATTGCAAGCTCTGTGAATTTTGCATTCACCTTTTAAATAACACAGCCCTGAATGAATCTGTTGACAGAAGCTGAGCAATTTAAAAGTATATTTGAAAGTATGCAATGGGATTATGACAGAGGGCTGTGCCAGAAAAAATACAAGCTCTTACTATGCTGTCACAGTTGTTTAAGCACACATTAAATGCATAGTTTGCACTCTCTCTTGCTCTCTCTCTATTGTGAAGTACATATATTTAGGACTGTGCCAACATGTTATTTCAACTTTAATTCTATTAATGGATATTTTTTTAATTCGTTCTGTTTATTTGTCATGTGCTCTGACTTGAGATGTGATGTAAACTTGCCATTCTATTAACTTTAATGTGACTTAAAAGCTATTTATGAGAGTAGTTTACTTGAAACCTTTAAACAGTGGGATACATTTCTGACCAGGCTGTTATTTTTGTGTAGATTGCAATCATCTCATCAGTTGGTACTACTGTACCTTTGAAGAGCAGTAACAACTGCTTTTTGCCATACTGAAAAGGTTGTTGTGCATTATCAGTCTTTGTGGTATTTTCTACTTACTTTTGTGGAGCTAAACAATCTATTTTGGTACAAAGATGGAGGAAAAGAAAACTTCAAAATAAACTGTTGGCTGTTTAAAAATCAGTGTCCCTCCAGCAACCTCCCTATACAGGAGACACTAGTGAAACAAAAACAGTTAAACATTTGATGACTGTATTTGAAGAATACAATCATCTTGGGGACACTGCGCCTCACATCTTCTGTCCAGGCTGAGACATGGGCTTCAGCTGAGTCACTGAGAAATGTGAATTGACAATACTGGGTTTTTTGCTCGTGACAGTTTAATGACTGCTTTTCTGCTGTAGAATCAGGGAGATTCAGTAAATTTCAGCACAGAGGACCCCTGGCCCCAAAAGACTAAAAGTCTTTTTTTCAGGGCTTGAGTTTCTCCACTGTTGCAGATAGGCAGAGTTCTTATTGAGCCTTGCCCTAAATTATGAGATTCAAGAACAACACTAGTGGGAAAGGGAGGACCAAGGCACCACTCATCAAAGAAACAAGTTGTGCTTGGCAAAGAGCAAGATAAAAGTATTGCAAAGAAGATGGAGCTCTCCCTACCTGGAAGAACAGCAAATGTCTCTCTCGTTGTGGGCTGGAGTTGCTGGTGTGGTTTCACTAGCAAGGCCATGAGCACTGAGAGCAGCAGAGCAGCAGCTACTGGTACCTTGAATGGAGAAGAAAGGCAACTCCCCATCTACAGCTGACTCAAAACAGTTTTGCTGTTCCTCCCCAGCAAGAAACACAGAGCCCTGTGCTTCCTCTCAGAGTCCCACCTCGCAGGTGTCCTGCCCCACCACAAGAAGCCTCAGTCCCAGGGATGGGTGTGCCAGGAAACACCACCAGTTAGCCAGGTCTGTGGTGTGAGCACATACCCCACCCTTTATTTTAGCTCTAAGCACCATCACAAGAGATGGTGAGGTATGGGATTACCATGATACCCATTTTCTAGCAACCCCAAGTGACGGGTCCACAGGCAAATAGTGGGTCAGCACTGGAGCAGTAATTTAGACCTGCATTGTCCTAGTCCTTGACACCAGTGCCCCATCCTATGGCCTTGCACTGGCTTCTTTCTCTTCCTTCGGGAGATGCATAATCATTCCTTTGAATTAGTATCATCAGAAAAAAATTATGTCTTTTAGTAAAAACAGGAGGATTATGACTAGAGAGAGATCTAGACAGAGAGAAGGATGCAGTAAGCAGGTCTTCTGATTTCTCCATAGCCTGGTGCCGTATTTATAAAGTGAGGGTCCCTTCCTTTAACTGCTGCAGGCATGGCACAGGTGAAATTCTCAGTGCTTGCAAAGCACATGTGCTTTGTGGTGATAATAACCCTAAACTACAAACTCCATGTAATTTGGTGTAACAGTTGCTTTTGCTTTTTTTCTTCTGGTTTTGTTCTTTTCATAATGTTTCCATTCAGTTGCTGAAACGGTGAACATAACTGGTATTCAGCTCCTGGAAAAACAACTGAAAGGTAACAAGGGAGGAAAAAAATAAATTGAGACACAATTTTATAGTTCAAGATTTCCAAGTAGTGTAAGAGATGATTAAAAATTCTTGTACATATGATCAGTGTATATCCCTGGCTAAGAACATATATCTCCAGGTGAATTAAATTGAAGTAGGATGCTCCTTCAGGAACAAACTTCAGCCTTATATAATATAGTAGTGTCTGTGGTCTGATACTATGTACAAAATTTGACTGTTGCAGCCAGTTTTGATCTGCTTTTCTTGTCTGTAATGCCAGTATCTCCCTTATACAGAGGTCAGAAGTAACCCAGTACTTACTCTAGTGTATTCCTTCATTGTACTGCAGTAGTACATCAGAGTCCCCGTTATGCAGCAAGACACTCTAATAACACATAGCAGAATGCAAAAAGAAATAGGATCATATTGTGCCATCCTTACTCGTGCTGAAAGTCCCTATACTCTCTGAGAAGTCCCATGGAGGGACCCTCTTTTCCCATAAAGAGTTGAGGAGCTGGGCAGCACCAGCAAGAGCTGGATGGACAACCTGTATCTGAGACGTCCAGTGCTCTCAAGTCTTGTTAATGGGAGATCCTGGAAAGAAATTTGGCATTTGAGTCATGCTGCTCATGCATGGTGAGTCATGGGGCTGGGAAGTCACAGTTGGATGAATCTTGCCAAGTGTGGGCAGAGCTGGAGGAGCTCTGGAAGGACTGGACTCCCCGGGAAGCACAGGCCAGCTCTAGTTTACATGTATGGTAGGCTCCCTCCTTTCCTAAGCCACAAATTCTCCTGGGCTCATTTTCTGTGACATTCCAGCTGGTTAGCTGCACAGACATTACTCCAGTTTGGTGGATATTTGATCTCACAAATAAATGGCCTATACCAGCAGATCTAATGGTGAGAAGGGAGAGGGCTAACACTGCTTGAACTCCTTTTACTGTCTCCACTTTCTCAACTAATCCTGCTTTCCTGCCCAGTGAGGGTGTTCTTGGGGAACTCGGCAAGAGTTGGTGGCAAAATGCACGGCATCATCCTGTGAGCACTCTGGAAGGAAGTGTAATATTGGAAATAAAAATAGAACAATTGATTTGTGAGCTGAGCTCTACATTGACACAAAAAGGGTCATTGAGAGGGCTTTGCAAAAAGTAAAGGAGGATATTTGAGAAAGTGCCCAAATTGCAGAAATCCTAGACAATGGGGTTTCTTACTGTAAAATACTTAAGTGATCCTCTTGAACCATACATAGCACCGTGACAATGCTTGTCATCTGTTCACATACAAAGAAAAATTGAAACACGTTCAGACTGGAGCTATTTTAGTCTATTTGTTATAAGCCCTCTGCTTGGCTCAGGCTATGTGTTTGAATCACTGTAGACTGCCTCCTTCCCCAGTCAAGTAGCCGTGGGTTTGGCAATGACCTCCCTCCCACAGGGAGATAAGGCAGTTTGTACCATGTCAATGACCAGAGGCAGCCACAAAACATTAGGCAGGCTCCTGACTGTCGAGAAGTTGAAACTGCTTGAAAACAGCAGGGTCAGTCTGCTCTCAAAAACACTGATATTATCTCATTAGTGGTGGCATTTACTGCACAGCACAAGGAGCAGAAAAGGGAGTTGTTAAAAAAAGGCAAACAAATAGTTACAGTGTGTGGAATCGTTAGGCAGAGGGAATGTTACTCACATGTGAGCTTTTTCTTTGTTAAAGAAAGTAGTTGTTCCAGTGGATCCTATACAAGCAGCAGATTATCACTTCCTTATCTTTCCTTAGAATAATATTCTCCTTCCAGCTAGCAGGGAACGAAGACATTTCACCTGAAGTTTAGTCCTTGTCTATAAAACTTTTTTTTTTTTTTCTATTTTATTTTTTCTGACTAGCCAAGAAATACAGTGTTGCTAATAAGGTTCAGGTTTGAGAATGAGAGGCAAGCCCTACTGTGGGGCTCTTGTCCCTTCTGTCTGTATTCACCTACTCCTTACTCCCATCAGACAGTTTTGCTGTCAGATCCTCTACTGCTGCCTGTAATGTCATAAATTTAGCTTTGACATTACTGTGCCATTACAGTATAAAGACTCGAGAGGAGACTGTCCAGAAGATAAAAATACTAGACAATATAATCTTGAAATTAGAAATAGCCTTTCTGTTCTTTATATGTACCGCACCTAGCCCAGTGTGTGCAGGACTACTGCACCCCCCAGCCACAAGCACAGCACACAAGTATAACCAGGCAATTCCCAGGAGCCAGTAAGAGTGGCAAGAGATGTGGGAAGTGCGTGGGAAGTGCATGGGAAGCTGTTTTCTTCAGCAGCACTCTGATATGTCCGGCAGATACATTTCCACCAACCTGTAAACACGGTCGTAAACATACAAATGTTTGAGATGTTTTCACGACAGGACCTCAAAATAGAGCTGCTTACCACCATCCCAGCTAAGTACTTCAGGATGGACTTTGCTTGCAGCAACCCCAAGCCAGTTGTAGCCAAATGCACGCCCTGCCCTGTGAGCTGTTGGCACATGTGGTTCTCACAAGCTTCGGGGAGCACTTGTCATATGAAGGCTTTACAGACTCAGAAAAGTGTGTATTGGGGTATCTTCCCCAGAAACTGAACTTTCTTTTAGTCAGCAACATGTTCTCTCTGCCTTCACAGCACTATTCTCAGTTGTGACCAGCAAGTCAATGAGACATATAAATAATCTAGGAAAGTTATCAAAGGTATTCCTGTAATACGTAAGTCCATGTGATAGCAGAGGCAGAGGCAGAGGACCTTTCTAGAGAGAAGAGACCAGCTTACATGAAATCAGAGACCAGGAGTGTATAGTGGAAGTTGATGGAAGAGGGCTCTAAATGTCCCTTTGTATACATGCATTGCAGCTGTACCATGGGGGATTTTCTTTTAACAAATAAAGTGACACATATGAAAATCTATTCTTTTAAAAACCACAAAAAACTCCTTGGGTTTCCAGAGCACAAAATAATTCTTAGTTGTGTTTTCCTAAGATGTATGTATTATTTAGCAGATAATATAAAATCTTTGCATTCACTCTGAAGGATTTTCTGTCTGAGCTGTGTTGGTGAATTGCGCTTTTTGGGCAGGCTAAATTATATGGTTTAGTTTCTTGCTTGTGTACAGGTGCAGTTCTGGTTCACATAAGTTCATTTATACAAGTGGTAAAATTATGGTCTCCAAAAATTCTAAGGAGAAAAAGACCCCTGCTCGTAATTTCTTGAATGTTTTGCTGGTGTAATTTTCAGAAAACAAACCCAGACAGGAGTATACAGAGGACTAAAAAGAATGTGTTGAAAGTGCAAATGCACACACATAAAAATATTCTGGGACTTGCTCACTGGTATGGACATCTATAAAAAGACACCGAGTTAATGATTTTCACCTGATTTAATGCAGCTAAATTGTCTGGACAACTTTTTTTTCCTCCCTAATTGCTGATTTCATATTTTTTTTTGATCAACTTTTCATAAAATGCATAGCAGTGACTTTAGGCTGCACCCAATCCTGTGATGTCCTGGAAGTTGTTCTATTTCGAATAGTAGGTCCCCTGCTGTGTTTGTTGTCATATATAGGCACACTGCTTTATAGCACTAGAGGATTTAGTTTCAGACAAACTAAAAGTGCTTTTAATTTAAGAGACATAGTACAGACCAAGTTGCAGGCAAAAAAGTGTATATTGAGAAAAGAACAGAACAGGAACTACTCTAAAGGACACAGTTGCAATTCAGTACCAACAGAAAAGGGTTTTGAAGTATTTTTTGACTAAGGAGTGCACTTGCTTATAACCTGGTAGGACAAAAGTTATTTTTCTAATTTTTGTACCGAAAACCAGGAGGTAAATGTATGGTGAGAAACATAATGCAAGTTACAATAATGCAAGTATTAGCCACTTTGTCTCATATTGGTAAAATATAAACTCTTTATGTTTTGCCTCTGTTTCTTACAATGGGTTGTATTTGAATAGTTGTATATAGTATAGGTAAGCTCTTTTTCTTTTGCACAAGGTCACAAATATAAATGTGTGGAAAGTTGAGTACAAACTTACTGGGAAAATAACTTCTTAAATGCTTTCAGAACTGTAATATAATCAGCTTTATATCAGATCTTGATAATTAGAAACATCTGCTGTTAGTCTGCAAGAAGGCCGCATGTTTGTTGTTCTCAGGTATTGTGACGTATACCTGGTGATGTACCACCTGTAAAAACCATTAAGACTTGCATGTGAAGGCATACAAATGGATATGAGGAATGTGGGGTTCTTCTATTCTTGGGTAGTCATTTCTTCTTTTTATAGATTGGTTTTGTTTGTTATCATATGCCATATTTAGCTCACTGATAAATTCATTCACTCTACCCCAGTTTTCCTGTATGATTTCTTTGTGAATGAAAGTGCAGCCTGATACAGATAACAGTAACAAATAAAGTGACACATGAAAATCTATTTTTTAAAACCACAAGAAACTCCTTGGGTTTCCAGAGCACAAAATAATTCTTAGTTGTATTTTCTTAAGATGTATGTGTAGCTCACTACAGATCTGCTCCAAACAGACCTGTAGTGACAGTTAAAATATGTAGTTTATAGGTGAAATGAGGAGGGATTTGACTGATCTTTCTTCACAATACTGCAAAGGGATGCTTAGAGTGGTGAAAGAGTCTCAGCCTGTCTGGCAAATATCCTGCAGTTTTAATTGTACTCAGATAGGAAAAAATACAAAACATTTACTGCAGCTAAGTGAACAATCCAAAGTGGACAATGTATTTAACACATTAAGGTTAGGAGTCTGGGCTGCGTCATGCCTTAAGAGCTCTACTCAGGACAGCTCCAAGAACAGAGACAAAAGTAGTATTAAGCAACCCTCACCAGTCTTTCCCTCAGCACTTACACAGTCTTTGGCACAGCATTTTTCCACATTGAACATCATTGTGGGTGTGCTTTTTGCACAAGTAACACAATGGAGGTACAGAGACAGGTATGTGGCTTTTAGGCTACCTGAGAATTCCCCCAAAAGCCTCTACAGACTAAATCTTGTAGTCTGTAGTGCCCTTGTAGCTTTGCAGTGAACTGCTCTGATCTTCTTTTGCTTGTGCAATATCTCTGAGTAAACAATGATTTCTTTATATATATTTATGTATCTCCAGTCTTGTGATTTACCCTACAGTTAGCTATTAGAACTTTTACTGTGTGGGTTGGTCCCAAATGGCCCCTTTTTTAATTGGCATTTATTAGCTAAACCATTTGGCACTGCTTCCATTCTTTAGTTTACAGTGAGATTGCAGCACTCACAACAAATTCTCAAATGCATTTCAAAGTTAGTTTTCTGTCATTTGTAGTGCTAGTGCAACATTGGAAATGAAGGAAACAGAAGCACAAGTATTTTTTTGTACAAATGTTGTTACATTTAAGTTATTCTTTCTCACTGACACAAATTCAGCAGTGGAAGAGGTGTAAGGGAAAAGATGAACGTAAAAGAGAGGCAGGAGTCAGCTGGTCCTTGGGAAGAGCTAGGCGTAGCTTGTGATATGCTACCGTTGTTTGACTTCCACTGTTACTAATCCACTCCAAGGGCAGAATTAAAAACAGAAGAAAGATCTGTCAATGACCAAGGTCATGTCCTTGAAAATACCATGTACAGTACTGGTTTTCTTTCCCATTCATCTCTACTTCAAGAAAACAGAGAAGCCGTGAAAACTGAAATTACTCAACAGCAACTCTTTGATTTTTGCTACTTTATATTTTGACATTTCTATGTTGGAACTCTTTGACAGGAAAAAATATGTTCTATAAATTAGACATCATGCAGATATCTCAGAAAGAGAGGCACCAAAACTGCCACTCGCTTTTAAAACTGAACTTTTGAGCATCTCTGAAGGAGCTGTTATGCAGAACCAAAGTTTAATGAGATGTTGGAAATCAGGCTGTTTTCTATGATGTTTCCTGACTTGAAGGTAGTTGTAGATACTCAGTAGGGAAATGTGGTTGATAAATAATAAAATGATACAGTTTGATCACATTTCCCACTGTATCTATAATACCCCATAATACCCACAGTCGTGGTTTTTGGGTTTTTTTTTTGCATTCAGAGAACAGATTTTTTTGCTTGAAGCTTATTATTCTATTTTGTTATAAATCACAAAGATTTGGGGAAGATTCTGGTTGTCTGAAATACACATGTATATACTTATGTACAAATAAGCAATGAAGGGCAAATTAATTGCCATATATTGCAGAGGAGGTGAGGGAAGGTAATGCTTTTCTGCACCATATATAATTTAAGATTTGTTCATAGGTGTCTATATACAGAATATAAATAACAGAAAAATCTCCCCTGACAGCAGGCATAAGCTGATGTGGTGTGCCAGAGTGTTGTGTGCCATTAATAATAGTAATGTTTCAGAGTTAGGGAAGGTACAAAACAGAATGGCCAAAACAGCCTGTAACAGGGAGATGGGAAATGACTTCTCAAGAAAGATTAGCCAAAATTAGGCAGCATTGTTAATAGGAGACTCTCGAGAGATAGGCTGAAGACAATACTGAAAGAAACAAAAAAATAAATCACATTAATCTTTTTAAGACAGACACTAATTTGAAGAGTCTGGGATCTAGAATAGCAAGGGGGTGACTCAGAAATGATAAGTATTTCCGGCACATTTATTTAGTGTTGTTGAAATACTGAACAAATAGCTGAAGTCAAGAGCAGCAAGTCAGGGTTTTAAAAGGAGCTGGTTTGTTTTCTTTTTGTAAAGGATTTTTGAGATTACATTAGCTACATATTTGAACTTATAATGATAAGTTCTAGGGTGATTTGTATTTATTGGGATTATAAGGGCAGGCCTCAGTGGACCATATGGTATTTTTACAGGGCTGTTTCCATAACAAAAATGGCACAAAACTGTATTAACTTTTCACAGATCAATAGAGAAACAAACTGTCTAAATAGAAATGTTTGTTTACAGAAGGTTTTAGAAAGGACTTGAGGTGAGGGGAATCCCTGCATGTTTTCTAATCGAATATGTATCTATAGTTTTGAAGTTTTCACTTATGTTTGTGTTTCTATTCTCATAAGAAATAGCTGAGAAAAGAGGCAGTGGGAATAAAAAGTACAATTAATAACAAGGAACAAGAAAGAAGGAGAATAAGGAAAGAATGTGAAATGACCCAGAGAAACCCATGGAGGGGGGGAAGAGGAGGGAGACAAAAAGAGAAAGAAACAAATAAGAAAAAATTCTAACATCCAGATAGTTTCTCCAGGGCAGGATGGGAGCAAATTCCTATCTCCCTTTACCTTGCCAGACTTGGTCATGTCTTTAAGTAAAGTTTCTTTTTCAGATGAACCCTCTTCATATTGGGAGTTAACATGAAGTCCTGCCTATATTACAGAAAAGAATTGCTTAATTTTCATGACCTGAGGTTTGTTAACTAATAGGAGCTAAATTCAGGCAAAGCAAACCGTGTTTTTTTGTTAGCTCATCAAAGTGAGCATGAGGAGATGGAGGGGAACTCTCTCAAGTCATATGTATTTTACTGCTTTTAAACACATCTCTTTATGAATTTGTCCTAGCCAGGGAAGGCATAAAGTAGTAATTAACACCGTGTTAATTGACGTTATATTGACATCATTAGTTTGAAAATTTTGGGACCTGTATTCTTAGACATACACTAGAAAAAGGAAACAAATGAAATGAAAATATCTTAGCAGGCATTTTTCTGTGGCTGCGCAGTACCTTAAAAATGGCAGATTAAAACCTGCTGTGTCTTCAGGGGCCCCAGGTGTCCTAGCCCAGGCCTAGCCATCTCCAGTGGGATGCACATGATGAGGTGGCAAGCATTTCCCACCAAATAAGATCTGATTCAGAATGTCCACAGACTTTATCCATCATTGTGGCTCTATGGTCACCCTCGGTGACCTATGACCCCAGTAACTCATTCCCTTTCTGACTTCAATACTGCATCAATCTCAGCCTATGTCTGTGCTCCACCATCAGATCATGTCCACAGGTGAAGTTGGACTCAAACATGGCTGTGGGTCTGCCCTTAATAAAGAATATGGATGTCGGTCTCCACAGTCAGTGTAATAGGAGACTCTGCAGCTTGAATGAGCGGAGATAAGTTTTCTGGTCTATCTGTCATAAATATTAAGACAGGTGCCTCGGCATTATCAGAAGGGAGTTCAAACTGCTTGAAACCCATTTTCTGGTGTCCAAGCTGCCCTTTGTTGTGTTAACTGGGTTTGTTATCTAGACTTTTTGGTCACACTTAATAAAGGCAAAGGCATAGATAAGTGTTTCTGTGGAACAGCTCTGCTGCAGGCTACGGGCAGGATAATAGAGCAACAGGCTGAAGGTCCTGTGACTAATCACACCACAGAAATATGGTGCTGAGAGAGGAAAAAAGTCATAAAAATGCAGGGCCATGATCCGAGTTCTTCCCAGTTATTAGCAATAAAGTGTAATATCAAGTAGTGTCCAATAAGAACGTTCTATTTCTGACTTGGGAGCTGAGATCATCATAGTCATGGCATGGTCATCACTGCCCACCAAAGCCCAGCCATATGCAAGGCTTATGCAAGCGGCTATCTACATTTTTGGTCAGATTTTGCAATGTGCTTCAAAGTGCTTTGGAGTCCAGGTTTCTTAGAGGGTTTTTCTTTGGCACCAACTTCAAACAAAATAAATGAGCCCCCACTGATATTCCTACATAGACATATAAAAAGTATCTTCCTGTTGTAAACCTTCATGCATGTTCTGAAGTGCCTATAAAAACAGGACAGATGAAATTCAGACCATTCTGATGGAGCAGGTTACTTACTGCAGGTCAGCTTTATACCTTAGATGTACACCAAAACGCAGAGTGCCTATCTTCACTAACCGAAGCAGTAGCCTTTACCTCCAGGTCAGTCTGACCAGACTCACATTAGTTTCCAGAGGGCCTAAACACCTAAGCAGCCTTGCCAATCTTAGACTAATGCAGTGTGAGCATTAGAAGCACTTTGCTTTAAGGAAAAGCAGTCATCTGATTAAGGCACCAAACTGGTGCTGAGTAGAAATGAGTTCTGTTTCCAGATGAGAAATGCCACCTTAACAAGCTGTTTATTCTCTCTGCACATCAAATCAACATTATTAATTTGGGGAATAATACACCCTTTCTCCTATCCATGGTCTCTGATTTTTAAATTGACTGTATGCTCTTTGAGTCAGGATCTAGCCGTTACTAGACGCTTTCATGTAATACACTGAGATTGAGCCATAGAAATTGTTCCAAAACGCCTTCATAGACAGAGAAGGAACTGAACACATACACTCCAGTGCATCCATCTCCTGCTGCAGCCCCTGTGTGCTGCTTTGCCTTAGCTCTCAACACAGGAAAGGATGATGTGGCTAAGTACTGGGTGGCATTAATCCATTCACTACCCCTATGCAGTCAGCAATGTGATTTTTAACATCTGACCCACTCAGTAGTCATTCCAGTTTATATCAAGAAAGGTTTGAACTCTTCTTGTGGGCAAAGCCCACTCTATCTGGGGATCTCTGCTCTGCTCCTGGAGGGGAACAAAGGCTGCTCTGAGGCAGTGCAGCCTGTAGCAAGGGGCATGCAGGTTTCGATGGGGGCCATACATCTGCAAGAGACCTCTCCAAGCTTGCCTTTTCAGCACAAGCCACCTCACTGGTACGTCAAACAGGTGGCTATTTCTTCCTGTGCTTGTGTGACTGTAACCAGGCATCAGGCTGGATGACCACAAGGCAGAGCAAATTCTTGTGCCCGAGAACAAGCAGAAGACAAACTGTGAAGAGGGAGGGGGGCTGAGGGAAGAGCAGGATTTCTGGGCAGCAGGAATTTATCCCTTCACAGATGCAAAAGAAATGGCCCTGCCCCTAATCCACCTCTTAATAATTCAATGTCTGTGTTTGTTGGCAGCTATGACCCCTTTTTTTTAACTTCACAAGAAAAGGAAGGTAGGATTTTAGCAGAATCGTATTGCAAAGAGTGTATTTCTTCTTTTTCTTCCCTTCTCCCTGCCACCCCCCCAACAAATCCCCAAGGTCAATATTGTAATAAACAGCAGGAAAGGCCCAATCTTCTGCACCTGTGGCCTTGTTTGTCTGTGTATTTCTATAGGTGAATGGGCACTGGGGACACAGAAAGGAAGTGAATTCAATGGATTGGTTTAAAAAACTCAGCATGTTAATCAGCAGACACTCAGGTGAAATAGCTTTAAAACCCTGTTAAAATAGACCCAGAACGAAATAGAGTGTGTGGATACAGTGCATGCCGCTTGGTTTTTGTTTTTTTTTTTAAATATAAGAACATGGCATTGTTAAAAATCAGCCTGTAGTCAAGTAGCTTGTTATTCAGGATACAAACCACTGCACCTGAAATCTCTTACATGGAGCAGAAGAATGATTTTGATTTAATCTCTTTTTTCATCCCACGAAAATTTAGTGCTGACAAAAGGTACTAGATAGCAGCCATAGAAAATGAGCTCTTTCCTATCAGAAATAGGACTGGCTTGAGCACTGTGAGCTTGCCCATCTGCCCTTCTCCCTGGGAAGGCTGCATGGGAAGTGTCTAGTGCCTGGCCTCAGCAGTGAGACAGCCAGCAAGGGTACTCTGTTATTACCAGTGGTACTAACAGTGTTAGTGATACCCACAGGGTGGGAATGTAAATAGGACTGAACTCCTTCCCACTACACAGGCTGCTATCTTGCAGCATGGGAAACCCACCCTCTGTCCCTGACAAGTTCCTTGCTGTAGTCCAAAGCCATAATAACCAGTAGGAGCAGTAGGAGGTATGTTTTGGTGCTAACTCCAAAGTGACACCAATCAAACTAGAAGGGCAAAAGCTTTCCACGTAGACTATGTAAAAATCTAACAGAAGGAGGTAAATATTAGTTACTAACAACCTACACTGGACCCCAAGTGGTCAGAACACTATGAAGGAGCTGCAGGCATGGAATTCCCCAAGGGCTGTTTGCTCACTGCCTGGCAGATGTAAGCAGAAGGCAGGTGGACATTTCCTCTTCACCCTATGTGTGTCTTTACCACAAAGTCATTGGAGTCTGGGAACCTGGATTAGCCTAGCAGAGCATCTGTCCAGCTCAACCCCCACTTAAGCTGAGTCATCTATTTCTCTGAGGGCAGATGGAAAGGAATAAAAACATTTTCTAGTGCAGTGTTGCTCCAAGTTCCCTACCTATATAATACACCTTTTCTTTTTTTTTTTCCTCAGACAAGATACTACTTCATGTGTAAAAGTTTCATATGCCAAGATGTACACAAATTCTCTCACATTTGGGCTGATTTATTTTCAGAGTCGTCTTTAAAATGTCTAAGGGGAGTGATTTGTAAAGCCTAAATACTGCAAGAATTGATCTTCTGGTATTTCAGTTCCTGGATGGCGGATGTACTGTGAAAAGACTAGATTTCAGGTTGTTACGGCTCCGCGAAGGTTTTGAAAAAGCCAGTTAAAAAAAAAAGTAAACACAAATGCAAAAGTGAAACTGTTTGCCTTTATTTGGGTTTACCACTGGGTTATTTCTAGCTCTGTTGTTTATTCAAGTCCCTTCTGAAGAGCTGTAGTATCCGCCCAACTGAATACATGCTCACTTGCACTCTGCACTGCTGCAGAGGAGTAAATTCAGCTACTGAATCACTTTTGGTGTTTAATTTATTTACAATATGAAAAGTTAATAGTAAAGGGCCTCACTGAATTTTTTTCATGATGCTACTGTCCTTAGGTCAAGTAGAGCTCCAGCAAGGATGTCTATTTCCTTGTTTTCCCAGGGGCATGGGAATATGGGAAATGAACCACTGCTACTGGACTGCTCCTTTCAAAGGCCTTGGACAAGAAACCATTGATAGAGGTGAAAGAAAAGCACCTTTGGAGAAACAAAAAGCAACTCATTTAAAAATTATCATGTCAAAGCTGAACATAAAGTATTGACAAGAGTCCCAGATAAGTGTTTAGATTAGATTCAAGGAGATGAGGACAAGTACGAGTTTGTTGCACTAATAGTTTGTTTGCTTTTTGACCAAAATGCCATATAATACACAGTCCCATGTCTCTTCATAATCAGCCTCAATAGTTTGGCTGAACATACGTGTTCACAGTCGTATATGTGTACTTAATCTCAAATACAAATACTCAACCACGGATATGTTTGTTCAACCCTTTGTTGACTCTGGTGATCAATTTCGAAGCCTAAATACTGGTTAACAGCACTGTAAATAACTCAGAGGCAGCTGTTTATTTACTCATGATATTTGTCAAGTATTTTTATAAAAACGGAGGCACAGGATTAGCTTTGTCTTGCTTCCTTGATACTGGAGATGCCACTCACATGAGCTTGTGTTTAACTGGAACTATTCTGTCAGCTCTAACCAGTTATTCAAGCATCCTTCTCAGATTGAGAAGCACCCGTGCCCTGACTAAGGCTTTTTCTCAGACTTAACATGTAGCTTTGGAGAAATTGCTTCACCTAAAGATGAAGCAATGGTCAGTTGGTCAACATCTCAGTCTGTAGATTGAGGTTTGCTCTTAGTTACAAGCTAGACACTAGTTTAAACTTATGAAACACATGACTACATACATACTAATAGTTTTGGCTTGTGTGATCAGACTGAGTAGGAGTCATTCAACTGATCAGCAAAAGTAAGACTAAAAAACAGCTAACAGAGATCTCTATTTATAGATCATCCTCTCTGTTCAACATGGATGAGTCTGTTAAAATAGCCCTCCATTAATTTTGAAGCAGACCAAAAAAATAGCCTGTTTGACATTTTTCTCCCTACCATCTGACTGCTTTCTCTTACTCACCAAAACAATCGTATCCTCATGCCGTGCTTGTCCCTGATTTCTCTCTAGCACAGACAGCTCTAACAGCACAGAACACCTGTGTTATCTCCAGTACTTCAGCAAGACCCAACAATAACAGTAAGCAGCAGTATGTCAGAAAAGTCCAAATCTATCATGGTATGACATGCTGCATTGCCTTTGCAGCAATAAAATTACTGGTGGGTCAGCAGAAACAGCATGCAGAGTTGGTTAGATCTTCTGTGGAATGCACTTGAGATGACTTTCAAATTGCAGCATTTGATTGTTGTTATTTATGACTTTGGTTGTTAATCAATACTTCTACTGGTGAATTCAGTTTACAGCACATGGTGTAACTGTTAAGTCACTGTGTTCCTAGGGCTTTCTTAACAAGCCTCTCACCACACTTTGCAGGCATTAAGTCTATGCAGTAGTGAAGGGAAACTGTAGGGACCACTTCACTCATTGCTGATAAGTAGCTGCCAGTGAAGTGACTCTACATAGCTGTTTGGCAGGGCATGGCAACACTAATCAATATCTGAAGACAGGACATTGATGTATTTCTTCCACCTGCTGAAAAGAGAAAGTGCTGTTCTTTAGCTTGGTGTTGTCATACACATTCACTGATATTGGGGAAGGGGAGTATTTTTTATCACCATGCTTTAATATGAGTCCCGATACCCTAACCCCAAAAAGAGAGAAAGAGATTAAAAGGTAACCTCAGCTTTTCAAGTCAGGGTTTTTAAAGTCATTGTCCTTATAGCAACTAATTTCAGATTTGTAGTTCAAGGCTATTGGTCCAACACTAACTTAGTTTGGAAGAAAATCACAGAGTGGAATTGCTCCCACTAAAATCATTTTGCAATCCTTCATTCATGTAAATATGATCAGAGTAGATCTATCTTCAAAGTTTCCCTAGGCTTAAAGACACCCTCGTGCTAAGGTTTCATTTCTCTAATTAATAGCTTTATAATAATGTAGCTTGATGGTAGTCTATTGCTTGTTTAGGGGGGCTCTGGGGATTGGGTTTTTGGTTTTGTTGCAATGCTATTTTTAGTTACTGAAAGAAAATATGGAGGGAGAGGAGCTATTGAATATGATTAATTCTATATTGGTGCTACAGTATCTTTAGACCTTAACAGAAGAGAGACTAGGTGAAGAAATTAGAGTGCTAAAAATAATTACTTCAGTAGGTGGCACTATTACCTCTGTGTCACTCCTAAATCAACATCCTTCGTGGTGCTCTGGGGCTAGAGATGTAAAACGAAGAACCCCGTCGGCTGTGATTATTGAAGACCACTCGTTACCCCTCCCAGCAGTGGTAGTTGTGGTTCTTACAGAAGACAAAAACGCAGCCCACCTTCCCTCTCTCTTTAAATGGATGAGGTGTTCTTGCTTGGTAGGTTGGGTTTGTTTCAGGAGGGGAGTCCTGAGATTCTGCCCTCAAAGTATCACATATTTATGTGGTGCTATTTTAATAGCTGCTCTGTTCCAGCCCAGAAAGGCTGCAAAATGATAGGCCAAGTATTGCCCTCATAGGCCGAGTCATTCTTCATCTCTAACTTGCAAAAGGCTCTGTTTAACGACTGCAGTGGTAATTAAAATGATTTAAAAGCAAGTTCAGGAAAGGCTCATTCTTACCACGAAACAAATAATATTATGTTAGAAATATGCAGTCTGATAGTCACAAAGCTCTATAACAGTGCGTAAATACCTGCCATCCATTCCCAAAATATATTCATATGCAATTGCAGTTTAGTCACTTCTTGTAGCTGTTAAGCAATATAAATTAATACAGAGTTGTAGTAATTATTTACATGTGGTTTCACTTTACAATGTAATTTAACATTGGAATAGGTTTTTAGGATAGCTGTAGAAGGATTGTTTTTGGGGGGGATTGTTTCTTTTTTTTTTTTTCCTTAATTAAATTTATTTTGCTTGGCTAAGCTTCTCTCTTGCTTTGATGATAGCAAGAGAGCACAACTGTGAGGCAGGATTTGTAGAGGATTCCTGTGTTCACTGAGCATATTTGAAAGGAGAAGCCTTCAAGTCAAGTCTATATAATATGTCTGCAGTTCTAAAGCATCCTTATGGCATCCAGTGGTAAATGTGCCAGCCACAAATAGCATTTGGATCAGGTATGTTGTGTTTTCTATAAGGCAATTAAAGAGGAAGGTTATTATTTAGGAAGTGGCTAAAGAGTTTCCCAGTCAGGGAATTCCCAGCTAAAGAGATCCAGCCTGGTTTTAAACCTAGCCATATCCTGGGCTTGAATCTAGTTCCACAGGCTTTAGCTCAAAGCCCTTTTGCTTCTTATTCCCCATCATTCATCTGGAATGCAAGTTTAATGCTAATTTTGTATGTTGAGGCAGCATCAGAAGGCAGTAGTTAGGAGTCAACAGCATCAAAGCAAATTTTCCATAAATCCCATCTCCCTTTGCCAAGCACTGTTAGGGCCATCTTCTGTCCTTAATATTCTGCCCATGAAACATTCCTGGGTATTCACCACATAAGGCTAAGAATAGTTCAACCATTTAAGGGCCTAAGCTTACACACAGAGCTTGTAAGAGTAAAGGATTGCTGGGCTGGATCACTGTTAAAATATTCTAGCAGTCCATGTTTATCAATAATAAGGTAATAAACCAACACTTATTATAGCTTTCTTACCTTGGCAAAATATTAGTTCTTTGTCAAGCTGAGGCTTGGTTCCTATGCACAAGGAAACAGAGGTTTGTGTAATTACCAGCTCTTTGTTAGGCTTGGTGATGATATTTAACCATAAATCAAATATTTGTGTACTTTCTTAATCTAGCTTATCCATGTTCAGATGATGAATGAGCATACAGTACAATAGAACATAAAAAAAAAAATAAAATCTATCAATAAAGCAATAAATCAATTCAGGGAAAAAAAAAAAAAAAACCCCAACCAAAAAAACAACCAAATCTCTAAAGGGAATTTATAAATCTATTTGTGAGTCCAAGCCTCCAGTAACCTATACATGTATCCTTTAAAATACTAAATTGGTCTTCAGTGTTCTTCTGCCACATGTCTGGATTCATGACAGGAAGCACTTGATGTCTGCCTGCACTGTCACCAGTGCTTTGTCTTTTCATTGCCACCGTGTAGCTTCAGTCTCATTTTCCAGTAAATGACAAACCATCTGCAATATGCTGATGGTGATGGTGACACTGAAACCTTTTTCTTCCTTCTCCTTTGCTATTGTGAAGCCTAACCCACTCCAAAACCATGAGATTTAAAAATTAGCACACTTAAAGAAGGCTGGATGAAGGGAGGGGGCGGAGGAATTACTCTGCTTTCTACAAAGTCTTCTGGTGTTGAAATGTGCAGAGTTCATGTTGGAATCACTCCTCAGCACTCATAAGAGCTTCCTCTTATGTTTATTTTGAGGAAAAGAGATTCTTGTACCAACACCATGGTTCTGGAGCAGAGATGTTGAAAATTGTGAATATTTTTAACATTGCAGCCTGATTATCTATGTTTTCCTAGATAAGTGCCGTTTTCATAACTAAGTATACACATAAGTATCTAAATACCACAGAACAGTGGTTTTCAGCTTGTGATCTGTGGCTCCATAGATGACTTGTAAGTTGGCTACAAAAGCTAGTGGTGAATACTAAGTATGTAGTCAGGAGGCTTAAATTCTTTACACAGAAGTCCACACCCATACCCCCCAAAAACGGTGGTCCATATATTGGCAAAGTTTAAAAACCTTTGTCCAGAGGAAGACATGGAAATAGAAGAGAAAGAAGGCACTGACCCTCTTGCAAGCAGATTGCAAGAGACTCAGTGGCGAAAAGTCTTTTGGCGGACTGACATGTAAGTGGCTTTAAATGAACAAGTCTGAGTACTGGATGCTTTCTAAGTAACAGCCGCATGGAGATTTACATGGGCTCATTGGTGTTGCTAAAAAAGACGTCGCCTTGGACAGGGTTTTGCTGGGGCTAAACTGCTGTGGTACGAATGGAAAATAACTTCAGGATTGCTGTGCAGATTTCTTTCCAAAGGGAAGCTGGAATAAACTGCAAATCTGCATGGAGTCCAGATGAGGTAAATGTAAGGAAAGGAAGGGCATACCAGGGTGAAAGGACTTTTTAAGAGTTCTACCACAGGTGAGAAGCAGAATGGGAAGCAGGGAGTTGAGGCAAAATAAAACTGTGTATTAAAATGTACCAGTAGACATCATCTGACTGGTTCATCCCACCCCAAAACTGTGCTTTGATCTACGTCTCAAGCCTATTTGTTACATCAAATGGGTCAAGAAAAGGAGACAAGATGTTTTCCTCCGCATTACTTACTAAAACCTACTTCAGAAAAAAAGCCTTAAAATAAACTTGTGAACTATTTTAATGATGTGCTATTAGTAAATTATTCCTACTATGTCATGAAAGAATAAAAAATAAGAAAAGTCAAAACCCAGCTGGTAAAAAATCACTTCATGGAAAAAAAAAAATCATCCTATTTCTTTTGAAGTCAGCATATTTTTAAGTTTTTATTTGGGTGAGAACAGAGCCTTTCATATGACAAGTAGTCCAGATAATTTTTTCCAGCAGACTGTGTTGCTTGTTGTACAGTATTTCCACAGTGAAGAAGCTCCCCATTCCTTTCCCAGTGCATAGAGGAAAACAGGCACTCACTATGTCTCAGTCTTCAACAGACCTCAGGCTGGGTTAGCAAGGGGCACCTGCTGTGGGCAGTCCAGGCTATAGGTGACAGGAGTGACTCTCCTGCCTTCTCACTGAAAACAAAGCAAATGAGGCACCTAAGTGCTCCAAGCTGTGCAATATTAATAATGTGTACATGTGTGACAATCACAGTGATATTGTGACAATCACAGTGATATTATGACAATCACAGTACTCTCATAGACCTACATTTGGTCCAGCAAGCAGTGCTATGCATTTTTCTGAAACGAATGACCTGAAATGTTTTTAGAGGATTTTGCTGGCTCCCTACCCTACGGGCAGTCATACCAACAGTATCGAAAGATCAAACACAAGGAGTAACTTCTGCCCCTTTTATTGTCCCTCTGTGCATTAAAGCTGATTATTTCCATGAAAGTTGAGTGGGAGAGTAGAGTGGGACTCAGGAATTTCAGCAGAAATTATGTACTGTCACAGCCACCCTGCCCAAGTGTGTGTGTATGTGTGTCCTGGTTTGGGCAATATACATTCGATTATGTGTGTGTGTGTGTATATATATATATATATATTTATTTTTTTTTTTAAAGGTGAAAGAAAGACTTTTGAGATGAGCACTGGTGTCCAATACTGGTTTTCCTGAGAAGAGTCTGTGGTGTCTCATCTTCCTTATAGGTTAAAGGAAGAATTCCCTAAGAGCAGTGCGCTTGTTTCTGACAATCCAGAGTTTCACTGTAGAGGAAATATTGTATGTTTCTCTCTTTAGCATGATAGGAATAAGATGTAAAGAGAGATTTCACAAGGTATCATGGAAGTCTCTAAAGGAGGCTGGGAGCTCATAATCCCTGAAGGCTGAGGGCTTCTGCTGCTTGGATGGTCCATCACTAGGAAGGAGCTGGCCAGGCTCCTGGGTGTAAGACCTTCCTCCGTGTGGGTTCAGGCTATGCATTTGGGAAACCAGGCTAGGGAGGAGTAGCAGGAAATGTGGACTGACTGCTTGGTGACACCAATATCCCTCCCATGCTCTGGCATGGGGGACTTTGTGTCTGTCTCCCCATTTTTGTACTCATCTCATGTTGCCCAGTGCGCAAAAGGGTTTCTTCCAGTCCCACCATAAGCTTCTCGCAGTCCCTCTCCTTCACTCACCTTTCACCCCATGGCATCGCCTGCTTGAGGAAGACACGGGTGAGATGGGTTTGTGGCAGGACAGGGCAGCATTTGCAGGAGATGACAATTTGTGTGATACGCTCTGTGAGGGGGGTGCCCTAACAGGGGGACTGTTTACTATGTAGTACCTCAGCAGCTGTTTCAGTCGCGGCCATGAGCTGTCAGCGCTTATGGTTTTATGGCACTTTCATCACCATCTGTCACTCCTTTAATGGCATGGTGTGCGCGTCTTGTCACCTTCCCCCGGCCACCCCCAAAGCCCCCCCGCCGCACACACACGCACTTGCACGCTGAGGAGCTTAGCCATATGGCACTGAGTAAGCCACGCTGTGCGTCTCTGGGTCCATCTCGAGGGACTGCAGGGACAGCAGCTACGTGGGGTGGCCCAGGTAGCCCAGAGTTATGGAGTAGAAAACAAAATATCATACTAACATGGGAACTGTGGTGTGCCTCCAGTTCCATCTTTATGGATGTGGCTGGCGCCCCAATGTGGGGTG
>NW_009914031.1:302358-349110 GCF_000696875.1 Nestor notabilis
TGGTGGATGTTTGGCCTAGTCTTCTGCAAGGAAAGTATCCAAAAGGTTACTTTATGTTTGTACTTACACTAAACTGAGAGAGAATAAAACACACACACATTTTTAAATAGAAGTATTTGTTTATGTATACATAGACACACCCCAAGGCATAATATCACACCATTGCCAAGGAACATATGTTATTTCAGCTTGACACATTTTAATTGCAAAATCCAGGATGCTCTTTTCATTCCTTCAAAACAGGAGAAAACTCCAAGTGAGCTGTAGCAATCTCAATCCCCATGGCTGTCTTCCACCACTAATCTATGTCTGTGCTGCGAGCACACGTGGTTTGAAATCAAAGCCTTCTCGTGCCTTTGAGAAGCGCCCCCAGAAAGTAACAAGATCTGGTTTGCCATGCCTTAACTTTCAACTCGTGGAGGTTTTAATGCCTGTAGCTTAATGCTGTGCATTATACTGTTATCTGCATTACCTTGGGGGGGGTTAAGGGAGAGTTTGTGGCTGAGAGTAAACTTCACTGTAGCAATCTTTTTTTCCTCTTATGTGTTCCTCTGATTGGTCATTTGATTATCATGAATCCCCAAAGGCTCATGGATTAAAAACAAAGGCTGGTTTGTAAGTGAACTTGCTGTTGATGGATTAAGGCAGTGTGCCGGCTGTAACCAGATCCACAATACAAGTTCATTCATTTGGAGAGCAGCTCTCGACTCGCATTACACTCTCTCTGACTCGCTCTTTACCATCCAGCCAGTGAAACTTTACACCTCTGTGATTTTATCACAGCCTTAGTTCACCAACAATGTCTGTCATGCTGTGAAAAATATAACTATAAATCAAAGACCTACATATGGTGGAGTGGTAACCTTTCCAAAGACCCTGTTTTGGAGGCCGTTGCTAAACAGATTTGTTTGTATGTGTGTGTGTGTGTGTGATGCATATACACATATGACAATCAAAGGCTACCACAACAAAGTGCTCTTATTTACTAAGCTGACATTTCACAGTATGAGCCAAAAAAGCTCATTTTGGAACACAGTGAAATATTTGTGATATTAATATCAATTAGATTTTTACTCTAAAGCCAAACACATTCGAGGATGACACATTTGTATACCATTAGTTGGGAGGCAAGGCAAAGCATGCCCACATTTCTGTGATATGAAGTAGGGAACTTTCACCCCCGATTTTTTTTATCTCCCTCACTCTGTTTGGCTCACGTGCCACTCTGAGCATTCCCAATCCTTGGAGAGTGCGATCTTCAAGAGCTGTCATTACACTTCTCAAGTTTGACAGAAGATAAGACAGAGAACAACTGGTTTTAATCATGACGGATTCCAAGTCCTGGAAATCTTTCCAGAAGTTACTCCCAAGAGCTGACATTTTCTGAAGCCCCTTCTCCTTTCAGCGCATGTGTGCATATTCACACAATCCAGAGATCCTTACCTCCACATCTTTTTGCTTGCCAAACACTGTCCCAAACACAGGAAGACTAAACCACGATGTACTTTTGCAAGTTATGCATGATCAACGATTTCTATTATGGAAGAGAGACAGGAGTAGGAATGCAATAGCCCAGCAATGCGAAGCCCAAAAGAAAAGTGATTAAGCCAAGATTGTGCTGTGCAAATGGTAGTTCTGCCTGAGGAAGAAAGCCCCCTCCAAGGCCCATTGCTACTCAGTTATCCTGATGATTTATGCAAGCTCATCTGCTTCTTTTGCCTAGAACTAGGCAGGGTCCAAAAAATTACGGGTACGTTTTTCCTGGTTTTACTTCTAGGAGGTAATATGTGATAATATATGTAATATCCTTTGCATATTTCAAAGGGGAAAGTAAGGTGCAGGAAGATTAGTTGTCTTGGTGAACTGGAAATCTGTGGCAGAATGAGTTGTGAAACAAGCTTTATACAAACTTGATTGTTTTCTGCAGCAAAAGCTTGACTCTGACATAGTACGCTGTGATACTTGCTCTTCCCCTGAGGAGGTGATTTACACCAGCTATGGGTTTAACCACACAAGAAAAATATAGCAAAATTCAGGAAAATTCTTAAGTTTTCTATGACTCTTACTTCTAGGTTTTCCCAGGTGCTGCCCCAGTTTCCTCTTCTGTAATGCATTGGTTCTGTCTTGATAAAAACAAGACAGAGCTTGCATCACCTGCACAATTTTCACACATCCTTAGCTGTCACTAAGGCTTTTTTTGGTGTAACTCTCTGAAACTTTACAGGGTTTTCTTCCTCATTCCTTTCTAAGTTTCTAACAGACATGGAAACAAGACACAAACAAGGTCTGAAGAACAGCTTATTAAATATTTTTAATGAGCAACCGGCTCCTGTGTGTTTTATTGCCTCTTTTTTCTTTTTTTTTTTACAATATGTATTTTTGTATTAACTGTTGTTGATGTTTGTCAAAATTCTGTGCGAAAACCTTCTTCTGGTTTTGTCATCCACTAATTTGACAGCTGTCAGGATGACTGCTGAAAAATTAATTTGCTTTTTTAATTTATTTTTTCCCCTTTCTTATCATTAGTTTTTCACAGAAAAATAATTTCTTGCCCTGCTGCAAGCTCTACTGAAAAGTTTTAAACAGATAAAGTTATGCTGAGACAGCAGTATGAACCAGAGTTTCTTCTGCTGCCTCACAGCCAGACTTAGCTGGTATTAAAGGTTCATTTGTGTTTTCTCCATAAGAGAAGACCTACTGAAGTAAAGACATAGGGAGTGAAATATGTTCTCCTTATCTGCCTTGACAGTACAACTATGGAACAGTTTTATGGAGGAGAGAGAAGAATCTCCCTTCTCTATGTTTTGAGCTTAGTTTTAAGTTACTGAAATTAAATAACATTTTATTACTTGGCTTAGAATTTTTTATTAGTAACTTCAAGCATTCATGATGGAGCCAGTTGTAACATTACAGCAATCTGCAATATTTGGGCTGGTCTCCACTAAGAAATGAACTGTAACCATGGATATTATAGTAAGAAGAAAACAAGGGGGAAAAGAAATCATTGTGCACGTTTGGAGTGTTAGAAAATGAATGGACAAACCTTCAAGCATCAATGCCTTTTAGTCGTCAAATTAAGCCTGTGGAAAATCAATGGTATAGTAGCCTATCTGAAATGGATTATTAAGTAATCACAGCCTTGCTTGAGTTCCTGTTGGACCCACATCTGCAAGATGGTATGAAAACCACCTTCACACCTGGTACCCTGTCATTTCCAGCAACAGAGTTTGACAACTGAGTGACTGCAGACCAAACCAAGAGTCACTGAAATCAGGGGCAGACTTCCCTGAGACTTAGTTGACCACTGGATATTGCCATTTCTAGAGATGGTACGGATTAGACTACGGACAAATATTACGTATATCTCTTCACTCCCTGTTTTGTGGATGAATAGAAGCCAAATGTCAATCAAATGTCTCTCACTAGAGCCACATGCAGTGCTGAAAGACACCAATTGCTGATGATACTACCTGACTTGATCAATGCCTTTTGATAACTGTGCTATCGCAATGATGCCCACTAGTATGCTTTATAGTACAAGACATAGGACCAGCACTTGGTCAGACCAATCCAAGGACACAGCTGAGAAGACAGAGATAATTTCAGGTTTAAAATAGTCGTATTTTCCATAATGCAAGTCTTGTATTTGAAAAGGATTAGAGTTGTTGATAGATGTGCTGGTGTGAGTAAGTGCACAGCTGCCAGCTGCTTCAGATAAAATATTGCATGAAATTGTACCATTTATATAACCCTTGTTTACATACTTGGAGGATAATCGCTGTTTTATATGAAATCACACAGTCAACATATTGGGCATGCCTGTGTTTATGAGAATTCTGCTGACACAAGGAAACTGAGGGATTTTAAATCACCATACCTGGCATTGCGATCTTTGAAATTAGGTAGCAGGAGTGTTTGTGCAATATGTATTTCAGATGCCCATCCAAAAACTTGTGATTCCTAGGAAAATTGATTTGTTTGCCACTGTTTTCAACCCTGTCTAGGGAATACACCGCAGTTTAGCTCCTCATAATACTTGAAGATGATCTCATTCTGTTTAACTTTCACTTGTTTGTTAATTTTTGAACATTAATTATCTCCAGACATCATTTTTCTCTTCCTTCCATGAGTTTTATCACAGATTTGTAGTTAAAGTTATTGTTACTTATTTATTGCCTAGATCCAGATAATTACAAGTTGAGTCTAACACCCACTGTAATGCATTTTAAACATACGGCTTTGGCTAGAATAGTTTGAGAGGCATTTTTTCTCTGTTTATAATTGTATTAGCTCTACTCTTCACAGAAACGAGGCTGTCAGACCTTTCAAAAAAACCCCATCTTCTGTCAAGTAGGTATATCTGCTCTTTATTTCTTCCATTTACAGCTGCATGAAGTCAGGCTCCCCTCAACCATATGGTTGTTACCATGCTGTATATCATGCAGAGCTAAGGGTTGTCTTCAAGTTGCTTCTGTATCTCAGAAGGTAATGATCTGCACCTCTGGAGTCTCTTTTTGCTTTGCCTGCAAATTTCTGAAGCCCAATGGCGTGCAGCTGCATAAGAACAGAGATATCATACATAGTCACAGAGGAGAGAGTGCTGTGGTGTAAGCTGAAAGTGTTACTGTTTTAAGTTCTTGCTGTCTCTATATTTCTGTACTATACTTTTCTCTGCCTTGACTACCTAGGTATGATATTTCACAGAAACTTTGAGCTTGTGCTTACCCATACTCCCCCTTTTAGGAAAGGAGTTCCACTCAGCTGATTCTAAGGATGAGCTGCCACAACTAAATATATATAATGTATATATATACAAATATATCTCAAATTATATAGTTATATACATATATATATGTTACCAGTACTTTCCAGAACAAACAATTAGCGACAACCCAACACTAAGTCTTTTTCAAACACCTAGCTCTTGATATTGCACATTCTAAACAAACTTTCACATTTAAAAAAATCCAGATCTTGGAAAACGAGCAGTTAAGAGGCACGGTGAGTTTCTCTATTGCCAGGCAAGCCTGTGTTACTTGCCATCATTTTTCTTCAAGCTTCTGCTGCTGTGCAGTGCCCTAGTGTTGTTGATAAATGTACACACACAGAGAAGTACTTACAATGATGAAATAAATACCCATAATATTTTTCATTCTGTAATTAAAAAAAAAAAAAAAAGGAAAAAAAAAAAGCCAAACAAGAAAAATGAATGTGGGATTTGGTTACCACAGAAACAACAGTTTATAGTGCCATTTAAGATGCCCTCAGATACCTCAGCTGGCCTCTAGCTGCTTTTCCAGAAGGGCACAGGTCTTCAATACAACCTGTGCCATGTTGTCCTGGGTTCAGCTACAGCAGTCATTTTTTCGCCTTCTTAGTAGCTGGTGCAGTGCTGTGTTTTTGACTTTCAGTCTGGGAACAATGCTGATAACACCGATGTTTTTAGTTGTTGCTCAGTAATGTTTACTCTGACCAAGGACTTCCTCAGTCTCATGCTTTGCCAGAGAGGAGGGGAAGCCAGGAGGAAGCAGAGGCAGGACACCTGACCCAAACTGGCCAAAGGGGTATTCCATACCACAGCACGTCATGCCCAGTATAGAAACTGGGGGGCGTTACCCGGAAGGCCCAGATCGCTGCTCGGGTCGGGCTGGGTATCGGTCGGCGGGTGGTGAGCGGTTGTGTCCTTTTCCCTTGTTATTCCTCTTATCATTATTATTGGTAGCAGTAGTGGTTTGTATTATACCTTAGTTACTGGAGAGCTGTTATCTCAACTCGTGGGAGTTACATTCCTTCGATTCTCCTCCCCATCCCTCCGGGAGCAGGGGGAGGAAGAAAAAGGGGGGGGAGTGAGCGAGCGGCTGCGTGGTTCCAAGTTGCCGGCTGGGCTTAAACCACGACACATGTCTACCAGGATAAAAGGTCAGATACCAAGGGACTCTGAAGTGTTCTCTAGGCAGATACTTTTAAGCACCTTTATCACTGTATTTGTCTAGGCAAAGAAAAGTCATTTTGCTTCTAGCAGGTGAAAATTTCACAGGTATTTTGCTGGGACTTAATAATTGCCGTACACAAAGAAACCTTGCAAAATAGCCCAGTAATGTGTAACAGATCTATGAGATGAAGCTTTCATCATCCTATTAACAGTTTTCTAAGAGCTCTGGAATGACAATGTTCCCAGTCTGTATCCATTCCTACTCCACCCCACTCAGCACATGCAAAAATACTTTTTTGCAAGTCACAGGCTTCCCAGCCTTCCCCTGCAGAAACAGAGGTGATGATTGTAAACAGATAAGCTTCCCAAACTCACGGGGGAAAACAGTGGGGGAATCTGTTAGTTTGTAACAGGCTTATTCTTGCATAAAAAGACATTTGGAAGATTCATTTCATCGCTAGGAAATGGCATGGGGGAAAATTTCCAATTTTGTTTTCACTTAAAAAAGTATTTGAAGTAAATAAAGAAACATTTAAAGTAAGTAGGAAAATATATAGAATGCAGATAGCAAGAGAATACTGAAAGCAGAAAACTGTCAACTATTAAATTGCATAGCCAGTTTATCCAAGGACAGGTAAAGAAATGGTGTGAAAGCAATAAATGATCTTTTCCCAGCTAACAAATCAGTCTGTAATGAGTGAGGCCAAGTTCTTATCTATGCAAGAAAACAGGATTGTGCCAGAAGCTGGGTTGATGAACCAGTGCCAAATATCAGCTTACTGAAAGCATCTTGATTTGTAAAATGCAACCAATGAAGGGTCCTTCTGGTACTGGTTAGTCCCTACTCCGAGGAGTTGTGGTCATGATGAGCTGATCTCCTATGGATAAGCCTTGCTGCCACTGCAGTTTACTCATGTTCAGTAATGCTGTTAAAGGGGTTTGTCTTCTTGTAGACAAGGTCTATGCTGCACATCTTGCTCTGGGCTGCACATACAAGGAAGGCCATGCTGCAGCTGCTTACAAGCCCACTTTGGCTTCCCTGCAGTAAGACGGGTCCCCAGTATGGCCTGTTGTTCCACACCATGTCACTTGCCACGTTTCAATCTATCTCAGGTTAGCAAAATCTACAGTGCAGGGTGGCCCAGGTAGGGAAGACCTTCACCAGTTTCACTCTTGTTGCTATTAGTAGGATCCATAAGTCTGTAACGACATTGTTTGCTTGACTGCCAATCTGCTCCTGAAGGACAAAAAGCTGCCATTGAATTTGATCTTTACAGTCAAGTATGGGCAATATTTTACAGGTATTCCCTTTAGGGATGTATTGGCAAATCACTGTCTGTGGCTGTATCTGTATTACTTGTGTAAGATCAAAAAAAATTTAGTCATTGGATTAACCCCCTCACACCTTTCATGACCCCGAGGTCTGTTGCAATGCTCCTGTAATTGCACAATTCTAATTACACAGGTGCTGGTGATACCCATATGATTGAAAACGTGTTTTTTTAAGGACTCTGAGCAAGAATAGTCCCAAGGTGAGGGCATTAACTTAATTAAGGATTTGCTTTTGGACTTTTCTGCCACAGACGTTTTGCATGACATTGAACAAGTCATCTAGCCAGGTTCTCCTGTGTAAAATGTGGATAGTGAAAACCTTCTTTTACTCTACTGGAAGTATAAATGCTTTCACTGTTGAGGACTCTTTCAAATTCTTCTGATGAAAGCCAGGTACTATCACAAGGATGCTCATGCTGATGTCTCATGTACTTGTTTGCTAGTCTGTGTTATAAGGTTACTGAAATCTTTCCAGACTTCTGGCTGGATTCAAACTAATGCGTTTGGGGGGAAAAAAAGAAAAAAAAAATTCTAAAAGGTGCACAGACAAAAGATTCCCCCTGCACATAAGCCACGGAACCATTTTACTTCCCTCAAGTGGGGAATTCCCAATGTTTCAAGTCAGGATTTCAAAAACAATCAGCCTCCTTGGACCATCTGTTTGTGTGCAGCTTCCACCCCTCCCCTCTCCCCTCCAACTGGGAGAAAACTGAACAGAAATCCTTAAGCTCAAATATTTCTTTTGCTTTTTCTAACGCTTTGTGAACCTATGTGAACCCTGCCTTGACCCCAGCCCATGTGGGGTCATGACCCACAATTGGAAAACACTGGTCTAAATCTAAGACGTTGGTCAGGCTGCTTCTCAGAGGTGACTTGACAGCTGACTTCTGTGGGTGTGGTGCACTCTTGGAGAGGATGCTCTGACCTGTCAGTCATGAGATGCTGCATTTCATCCACATCAGGGAGTTTGTCCCATGGAGTTTACGGAGGAACAAAGACCACACAGCACAAAAATGAAGTTTCTGTTTAAGCTCTTGGCCTGCTATGACTCCTGGGGACCTCCAGCTGTTTTCTTCCTTATTTCATTTTTATCCTGAAAAGACTCAGATTCTAAGATGAGATAATTTATTTAACATGACAATCACTTTGCATTGGTTAAATGTAACAGCCCAGAAAAAAGAGAACTAGATGTCAGAAAAAGATCCAAATGAAAAGAGAGCATAACATTTACAAGAGGGCTATGTGTATTTTGGATGTTCTCTGAGAAAAATATCTGCAGAGCTGGCAGTGGTAGTGACAGGTTGAGTCAGGAAAAGCAGAATGCAACAGAGGCAACTGGCAACCAGGAAAATGAGGAGTGGATGGTGATAGAAAAGGAAAGCACTGTAGAGTACATACAGAAAGCACCAAATGGAGCAGAAGCATTGAAAAACATATTACTTTGCCATTGAAGGGGACAAGAGACATGGGAAGGAAATCATTGGGAATACGTGGCTCAAGGGAGAGGGAGGCAGTGACAGTTGATTTATTTTTGCTGAAGAGCAGGTGAGAATGATAATGCAGAGCTGACATAGCTTCCTTTCTTGGCTACTCACTATGCTCAAGCCTTCATACACTTTACTCACAACTGCGAGTGACTGACCTGTCAAGTATGGATGTGCCAGGCTATATTTTTCATTCTCAAATTACAGTTCATCGGTGCAGGTAGGAACTCAGCTAGAACCTGACAGTGGTTGCTGTCTCTTAAATGGGCAATATATTGTCTGCTACCTATGATATCATTTCTCATCTCTGGAGTAGGCATGAAATTCTCAGGTCTGTTGGCATCAAAATCAACAAAATGAGAACTTCTGCTTCTCCCAAATCCGTCCTTTGATGTATCACTGCTCATAGCTCCTCAACTGCCTTGTCCTTGCTGCTTGCAACTCAGAATCTTTGCTTTTTGGCCCCAGTGCTACCAAGAACAGACCTGTGCCATTAGTTCCCCTGAAGCACATTAGGTTGCTAGTATTGGTTCTTTATTTGGCTTTTCAGGCACATTTCCTTGGCGGAGTGTCCTCTGTCTTATTGCTTCCTGGAAATGGGCACTTGAAGCCAAGGACAGTTTGTTTTAGATCCCCAGAGTGATTTGGGCTCTAAGCATCCCCAGGAACGTAGACATGACCTGTTCCAAAAGTGCAGGTGTATGGCTGCTCTGGCTAATATTCCTCTTCAGGGACACTCGACTGGACACAGCTGACAATGAGCAGAGAGGCTGTGCCCAGGACTCTGTAATGTTGTTGCTCTCTCTCTGTGGCATAAAAATAATAAACTATAGAGGATGCTTACTTCATTTTTCTCACTGCTTGACAGCATTATTTGGATAAAGATTGTCCATGATCTTTATTCTGCAGTGCTCTCTTGACTTCTGAACTGAAGATATGCTCTGGCTAAGCTTAACTTTGGCAGGTACCTCACATAATCCAAGCCTTTCTGCCCTCCTCACAGAAAACCCCTATGCTTCTCACCCCCTCTCTTCCCTCACCCATAGCTTCCCGTCTCGTTATTTTTTGTCTAGGAATTTTCCATTTGCTAAGCATCTGCCTGCTGAAGAGACATTTGGAGGAGTTATCTTAGTCAATTTCCTTAGCAAACCTATTGTTTACTCAAAGCTCAATTGTTAACTCTTAATACCTTCCATTGTCTTTGGTGTGTATATGTAAGGGTGCTGTCAGCAGAAATGACTACAAGAAGACATGTTCTCTGGTATACCCATTTTCACAGATTGCTTTCTTATATTAGTCCAAGTGTATGAGTGCCGTAAACAGGCTTCACCAAATAATCGCGTCGAATACTGTCTTTTTTCATTTTGTACAGAAGAACATGTTCTCAGGGGCATAGTTGGTCATAGCATCAGGCACAGTGTGTCTATTCTGGGAGAAAAATACTGTTTTCAGGCATGGTTTACCTTGGAAAATAGTGATGTGTGGTTGTTATTTTTTTTCCTTTGAAAATAAATAGCGCTAAAAAAGACCAGGATTTCTGGGTAAAAGAGGCACTTTTTGCCTGTCATACATTCTTGCTTCTGATATTACCTAACAGGAAAACTAATATGTATCTCATTTAATATAATACGTAGAAAGAGAAACAAGATGCCTTTAGTTAGCAAACTTTATTGTAAGAAGATAAAGGTCAAGACCTTAGCAACAGCCATGAAGGTTCAAGAGAGTGTTAAAATGGTTGCTGCCTGTTCCATAGGGTTAAGCGTCACCATTTGATCCTATTAGCATCACAGATTGAATTTCACGTCTCCATTGTACAGAGGACACAAATCCAAAAGTGGTCCTAACAGATGCAAAGGCACTTGTGTTTCCATGGGGTTACAATTCCAGGATTCATACAGTCTTCACCTGGTAGAAGCTGTAGAAAAAAGTTTTTGAAGTACCTCTCTGTAATTGTCCCTAGCCATTGTCAACTTTACCTTTATTAGCATGATGAGGAGTCTGATTTAACCATTTCTCCAGGGAAATTTAAGACCTGCTAGGATGTTAACAACTTTAAATTTAAAATATCTTTTTACAGTCTTGGTCTTCTGCCTATTTCCACTATTTTCTTTGAGATAATGTGCCATTTTCTCTATGTGCCTGCTTTTATAAATCCATGCACAAAAATGTATGTAACATAAAGAAAACAGGGAAAAATTAGAGAAAATGTAATTTGCAAGAAAAATAAAGCCCAAACAGCTTTCAGGATTACCAGGATTTGTGTATACATTAACAGGTTGAAACATTGTATCAGGAAGGAAATGAAAAAATTAAATCCATATATGTTTGCACATTATGAGAGTGTCAAATAGAGGGAATTCAGTAAGAAATCCAATACCCTTTGTTACGTGACCGTATTTGGTAAATCATGTTTTACAGTTCAACGTGGATTAGACAAGCCATAACTAATTTGTCAGATTTTGACTGAATGCCAATATTTTTATTACATGTATGACATTTTAATCAACTTCATCCTCAAACTGAAGGGCTATTGAAGAAGGAATTTCCATCTGACCTGTCACTGGTTTTTAACAGTGAGCGGAAAAGGAAGAATGAAATGATGTAGAAGCAAATTGCTAAGTTAGACAAAGTGTGGTGAAACATAATGAGATAATCAAATTGGATGTTGAGAAGGAAATAAAAACATTTGTCATGTAACTGATTGGATTCCTTCTGATATACTGTGACTTTCATATGCTGTGGGGTAAGTAAACTGCTTAATCAACTTCCCCTTGTTACTGCAAAACACATGATATGAATGGTCTGCTCATGATTCATTAAGTCCACTGAAACAGTAAGGGTTGATTCAAATGCTTCAGCTCTGCCTTGTTAACCTTGTTACTCAGCGAATGGCAATGAGCTGAGAAAGAGCAGAGCTCATTTTGCAACTACCCTGATTTACAGATCCCCCATGCAGGGACACTATCTTTGGAACATTTATTACAGATGTCGGAATCCTAAGTCTTTAATCACTGTGTTGTTAATTAATACCCTATTTGTTACTGTCTCTGGTTGAATTCTGGATGTGCAAAATTCCACATGTGAAAGTACTTAATGTAATCAGGTAATTCATTAGTGAGGTGCTGCTCAGCTGTCAGTCTGGTGGAACGTCAGGGAGTGCCAGGAAAAGCATTGTAAGTACCAAAAAAAAGGGGGGGGTAGGAGCAAGGTGAGAAGGAGAAGGGTGAGATTGTGGGTAAGATTTTCTTTAGAACTGTCCAATAAGGGACTAGCTCTCCAGCTAGAAATGCTCAGGCTTGCTCCTTGAAATTGCATGGCACTGCCTTCTGTTGCTGATGGGGTGTGATCTCTGAAGCAATCATTGCACAAGTATACTGTGTGCTACTGTCTGCACAAAGAGCTTCTATAGCATAAATAAGAAACAACACAAAAGCGTGCATGAAGGAAAATGTCTTTCAAGCATTTGCAAGACTCCTCCTGGGTTGAGGAACAGTTGCTAGTTTCTACTGTTGTTCTAAAGAGAAGGATATGATGAAATGTTAAAAGTTGGTGTGCAATACTAAGGAAAGGATTCTGAACAATTCAGGGGGTTGTGGGTTTCCCTTCAAAGAAACAATTTCATATACAGAGTTAAGAGGGGGTGTGTTTCCCTGTAAACATTCCCTGTCCTTCAAAATGGTGCAAGATGTCTGTGTGCTCCATGATCTTTACAGTGTGGCACCACACATCCCACTTCCCGTTGAAAAAGGTGTGGTGTGCCAACAGAGAGTACATACAAGTTAGGAACTGAGATCCCTGCCAGAGCCCAAGGAGAGAGGTGAATATGCCTTCTTGGAGTCACTCTGAGCAGGAACCTAAGCTGGCTGCACAAAATCATTCCCTGAAGAAAGCCATTTCTCTGGTAACAGTGGTGTTCACCACATTACTTATATTTGGAAGGGATGAAATTTTTTATGACTTTTATCATATATTAAATGGTAAGTCAGTGAATCTTTTAAAGGCATCCAAAAGGGAGCTGGTCTGTGCAATGGAAAGTCTTTTATCTCACTTCAAGAATCAAGCGATCACATTATCTGAGCAACTTACTTACCTATGGCTTGAAAAGCTTATTACTACTGACAAGGTCTTACTACAAAAAAAGTATGTAAAAATGAAATTTTCCTCTGTGTATGTATTTGAATGTCCACATGTCATTCCATAGTACCAAGGCAGATAACTCTCTCTCCTATATTTCATTGTTAGTGACTGACTAAGAAAAAGAAGACAATATAAACCGATTTGATAGAGGAATTAAATACTGTTGAAAATATTTAACTGAATTTTCTAAACCCTTAACTATGATCTTCAGATGGAAGGTGAAAACTGTAGATAATAATTTCATATGGGATGTAAACAAGTTCTGTGGTGGTCAGTTTACTAATACCAAAGGTGGGTTTTGCTCTCTGGTTTGGTGAAGTTTGGGGGGTTAAATTTTGCTTGGTTTTCAAATCTGTAAAATGGTCAAAAAATTAAACTTGTTAACTGTCATGATACAGTCAGTAGTTTTCAGACAGTAAGAATGTCTGTGCACAAAATATACCTGAATAATATAACAATTGCTTTGCGTTATGCTAATTAGACATAGTTACTCTGTTTCTAAAAACTTACGACTGTTTTGGCCTCATCTTATGTTTCACCCACGCAGTGCAATGACATTTATTTCTTCCATTTTGTTGCCTTTTCAGTTTTTAATATATGATCCTCAAAAACAAAATGTGACAAGGCGTGGTCTAGACATTGATGGGCACAGTGCTATGCATTTTAATGAAAAGTTAAAAAAGATGATAAAGAAAGTGAGAATGGGGACAATTGAAGAGCCCGTGGCAAAAAATCAAAGTGGGAATCCTGGTATGAAGGAAAAGAGGAAAGAATGGGCAGACGTCCGTGGATGATAGGAACAAGAAATAAACCAGCATTCTGGCAGGGGGAGAAGATGGAAGCTTCTGGTAAAGGCAGATGGGAGAAATAATGGCTGGATATCTTTCCTTTTCAGTTACCATCACCATCTGTTACTGATAATTTCTCTGTTTTTGAAGAAGAGCTGGTACAGCAAGTGAGCCAGCCCACCAACATAGCCAGCAGAGGAGAAACAAGAGAACAGGTTAGAAGAAAGGGAAATGCAAGGGTTTTGATATCTGATGGTAAACACTTTCATCCTTCCCTGCTGCTTGAATAATGCATCCTAATTTGACATGACTATACTGGTCACCAAGTTCATGCTAGGGTTATATAATCACAATCTGATCATTTTTCTTAAGTGCTGCTCAGCGCAGAATCCTTTTATGTGGATAAAGGAAAGCACTATTCTTTTTCTTGTGATTTTTGGCTTGGGTTGGTGGAAGTGTCGGCCAAGAATAAAAATACCTTTATAATCTTTAACCTTTTTCCCTACAACACTTGTGAGTTGTACTAGTATTTCTTCATTGTCCTTCTATCAGATGAAACAGAACTTGGTGTTTATGCCTCTGTTGGTTTAACAGTATATGGCATTCATTCAAGCTTACTGAAGCATTCTCCAGAAAATGAGTGTGGTCTTCAGATTGTGCTTGGCCATATGTGAATGACTTTGGGGTTTTTGTTTGTGTTCTCTCTGCTCAGAGGCACTAAACTGGAACTCAGCCCCATCTCGTTGCTCCACCTCTGTGAAATGTGTTTTCTATGACTGACAAAGTCTAGATTTTCTGGGAAAAAGGGAAAATGCCTGCAGACTGTGTGCAAAATGCCTGAACTTCAGAGACAACTTTCCTGACAAAATTAGTCAGTTTTCTGACAAAATTAGTCTGCCAGTTACCCACCTCTTCCTTTTCTAGCTCTAAAGTTGTCTCTGTGGAAGAGGCTGTAGGAATCCTTAGAGATGTGTGTGTTGAGGGAAGAGGTTATGGCGTTGAGGGATTTTGTTCCTGTGTAAAGTAATCCTTTCTCAATATTGTATTAGATTTTTCTGGTTTTGTTGTACATAATGTGGCCACTCCTGTGGCAAGAAAATCTCAGTTACTCAGAAAGTCCTTGTGAGGCCTTTTTTCTTGCTATAAATGAAATAAGATAGTAGTGTAACCACCATGCTTCAAATTGCACTTACAACCTCATCTCAAGATTTAAGTGTGCTTGGCTCTGCATTTCATGACTTTAGGGTAAATGATCCTGCAGCAAATAGTGTTGAAAGTGTCACCATCTTCTTTGTGAGTGGAGTTACATTGGTAGGATATTTCTTCCAGATTGTATGCAATCTAGGCACTTACTATTCTGTAGTTTTAAAAAAGCCAAGAAATACTTTTCAGATCCTAATTTTACTGACTGTAGTCAAGCTATAGAGGCTATGTTTCATAGAATGTGGCTGGTTAGCTAAGATATAGCTTGCATTTAAACTAGAACAGATGGGTTGAATCATTCCTGGGAAGCTTCCATGTCCACTGATGATGGAGGGAACCTGGAAGGATAACTTCAGCTAGACACCTATATTCCAGATAACTGAGGTTACATAAGGTGAGGAATGGCTTTAAACTGAAAGAGGGTAGATTTAGATTAGACATTAGGAAGAAAGTCTTCACTATGAGGGTGGTGAGGCACAGGTTGCCCAGAGAAGTTGTAGCTGCCCCATCCCTGGCACTGTTCAAGGCCAGGCTGGACGGGGCTTGGAGCAACCTGGTCTAGTGGAAGGTGTCTCTGCCCTTGGCAGGGGGTTGGAACTGGATGAGCTTTAAGGTCCCTTCCAACCCAAACCATTTTGTGATTCGTGCATACTGTTTTCAGCTGTGCTGATTTGGGTGCCACTCATATGGATGACTAGCCAGAGAAATCTTGTCTGTCTCTCTTCCTTGAAAGTGTACATCCTACCTGGCTGCATATGTCTGTTCAAAGATCAGAACTAAGTTTATGTGAATTGTACACACAGGATTAGTAATTTTCATAAGAAGTTATTGTTATCTGAGTGTTGCTTTATCAGAAGAAATAGGTGTATAGTAAGTACTCATACGGCTGTAGAGCTGTTGATATAAAAATACAGGATCAGCTTTATCTTGCTTGGGTTTTACACATATGTTGTATTTAAATGCTTGTTACAGAGACAGCTGTTCATTTTCTTTGTGCGATTGCTTAGCGTGGCTTTTTTGTATTTTAAATTTTGTAACCACCAGCAATGCAGTGAATAGACTATCCTTTTCTGACCACAGTGTATCTGTACATCATTTCCTTTTCCATAAAACAGAGAAAATGAGTGTACTGCATGGAGGGCCTTTGTGCTTCTGCCTGGGTTTGAATACATCTGAAAAAGGCTGGTTTGTATCTGTGCTCTACGCAGGTGGTTTGCTGCAGACTACAAACCCTACACATGCAGGTTATATTCAACTTTGTGTAACACACGGCTTTGTATGATTCAGCTGTACAGTGCAGGCACAATGAATCCTTTGCTTCCAGAAAATATTGGCTTTACTTCATGGATGGAGAAGGAAAAGGGTAAATCCTGGAAAACCGGGGCTTACAATAACACTAGGTCAATACATTATTTTAGAAAATAAAAAACACTCATGAGGAAATGAATAATTTTCACTTTAGTGCTGGCTTTGGATGATATGTAGTAAATAAAGGCACTGAGTAATTTGTGTAATAGGAATTGTAAATAGATTTCCCTGCTCTGAGCCCCATTGAACTTTTGCACTAAATGAGGCAGGGCTCCTGTGGAAAAAAAAGAATGTATGATCATGTAATTAAAGACTCTTTCATAATTAATACCCACAAGGAAGCTTAATTAAGGCTGTGGTCGACATTAACTCTAGCAGTTACAAACTTTTGAATGTCTGACTTTGTGTCCATAAGCTTTTCAGGATTTGTTTAAGCTTTTCAGGATTTGTTTAAGTTTTTCAGTGTAATAGATGTTTAAAACTAATGATGCAGTGATCTTAGCCTGGAAGGATTAATGTACTGTGATTAATGTACTGTGTTACTTTTGAAAGGCTTAAGATATATGGCCATTTCAGGAAGATTTACTAGATATTTATAAATGGATATACTGTAAAATGACCAAAATTTTTTAACCTTCAATGAGTTAAACCAGCGAGTAGCCTAAAGGCTCAAGTAAGACTCTGGTTAACTCTTTTACAGTATTTTATTTCCTAGCATCTAAAATGCCTGACCCTTTATGATGCCTGTTTTCTTTAATGTGTGGTCTGGGACAAGACTGGAAGAGAAAGTCATGCTGTCTCTGAAGCTGAGAATGGCTACTTAGCATCCAAATATGTAATTAGGGAGCTTTTCATGCCTTTTTAATAAGTTGTAGTCATTAGTAAATTGCCAGTCTCATACCCCTCAAATGATTCAGAGTCTTTAAACTTGACTGGACTGGCCCAATTCCATGCAGAGCAGATGCTTTTTTGTCTCATTTCATTCTTCGCCTTTTGTAAGGGACTTCAGCTGCAAGGAGAAAAAACTGCTAGCTGCAAATAAAAGGCAGGACAGTGAAAACATAGCTTCTCTTCTGTGCCAAAACCAGACACAGAAATCTCCCTCCTCTGCCTTTCTCCAGCTTGAGAGTAAGTGCTCTGACACTGCATCAACCCCCTACTCCTGTAGAGAAACCTGAGATAAATCATAGATCCTATTGAAATACCTTTATAACTGTATTTAGGGTTTACATACATGGACCCTGAGGAAAAATAATGCAAATTAACAAGAAGTATAAAAGTGGATTAAAATGCATTAAAGCTAAACTGCATGACCTCATACAGATGCTGTTACTTAGAGTTGCAATGACTTTAATTTCATCAGGATTCATTGACCTCTAGTGTAAGTTCAGGCAAACAGAACAAAAAAATGTTGGCTATGAGTTACAATGCTTATAAATCAGTTATTATATTTAAATCAATTTCTTAATTAAAAAAACCCTATTTGATTAGTTACAAAGTTATTGCAAATGGACTTTTAAATTAGGTTCATCATATGGTATTAGGCTGGCATTTTAAGTTTTAAACTGGATTATATATATGGAATAATTTATTGAACCAGAAAGTCACCAGATAGATGCCCACAGACCTCTACAAATCTGAAAATGCCTCCAGTGTTTTAAAATGCTCTGTAGAACTTTTTGAGTCCATTGAGTTAATTTTGGTTTGATTTTGGCTTATGGTCTACAGTGCAGATGAGGAGTCGCAGTTTTTCGCTTATTGATTTCTGAACCAAATATGCTCAAAATACAGCAAGCTGTGCAACTGTGTCTAAGCTTAGATCTTCCTCTGGTGAATTTTTTTGTTTCTCATGGGGTTCTCACAAGCAGATGGAAAGTTGCACCAGCACAAAATCCTGTGAAGTCTTAAGGTATTTACAAGAAATGATTCACTCATCCTTCTTTCTTTCTTTTTTTTCTGTATTTATATGTATGTTTGCACTAAGTCAGCAGTACTTGAAATTAATGAACTTCCAAGACCTTTTGTCATCCTCTCAGGATGTTCTAGATGGATGAACGGAAGTAATAATGTTACTATATCATTTTTTAATTTACGTTTGCAGATTTTTAACCTGTCTCATCCAAAAAGCATAGCTAAGTCAGGGACTACTGTACTTGTGAAACGAAAGAAAATAATTAGCTATCATTCTGAAGACTGTAAGAGCTGTCTTCAAAAAAACATACTCAGAAAAGACATAGATCTGTGGATTTACATATGTAAAATGGGAGGGAAACTTTTTATTTCTAATATTTTCCAGGTTTTGAGACAACTATTTTAAGATACATATGAAAAAAGAAAGATATTCTCCAGGTAATGCAGAAACCATCAAACACTATCAGTGCAGCATCACATGACATTGTGCTGAGAACCTAAATTGTGGATGCCTTTAAGTGGGTACAACAACCAACCTGTGAAAAGCACATGTTTTCTTTCAGAGATGCTTTCACTGTGTCTGATAGATCCTATAGATTCCATTCAATTTTTTTCAGGCATATATCAAATTCACGTTTTGTTCGGCAGACCACAGGATGCATTTCAAGATATAAGCTGGGTTGTGTTGCCAGTGTTATGTGCCATACCTCATCACTTGTAGTGCATTTTCAAGGCTCGTTACTTCTACATTAGAAGAGCATTTGCCCTCAGTATGTGGAGGATGAAAGGAGTCCACGCAGAGGCATGAGAGAATGCGGGAGATTTAGTAAGCATTCTGGGATTTGAATGTGCAAGTACTAAAGGAAAAGCAAAGCAAACTAGTCACATATACATAGGCCAAAGAAATATTCACAAAACACTAAAGTCATGAAAAACCAGTTAAATTGGACAGTAATTTGGGTAATAGTGCATGGAAGCATTTTTTATGGTAAAACAAATGAATTACCATTATACCCTCATGTAGCAAGCCCAGCTATTATATCCAAGGGATGGAGATGCTCTCTCAGGTTAGCTAGGGCTGCCAAATGTGATTAAACTGAAGGCTGCAACACATGCTTAATTGAGAAAATAGACTTTTCTGATACTTGGAACTTCTGGCCAAAATGTAGCTTTCCTTTTAGATCCTTCAGGATCTCCTCCTTTTTCTTTAACAAAAGCTTTTTTAAAGGGAATTAACCTGATAACCCTGGCTTTGTTCAAAGAAACTCTAGAAAGTCTGCCTGTTAAGAGTGAGTCGTGTGTGTTCAAGTGGTATGTGTTACTATGGCCCCTTATTCTGCAGATAATTTTATCCCAAAACTGAGATGGGTATTCCAGTACTGGATGTTAGTTGGTCACCTTTCCTGGCCTTTCTTGAGTCACAAAATACTTGTTCAGCCATTGCAGTAATCCAGAAATTATTTAAACCCTTAAGATCCTTCCATCTGTGTTATTTTCTGCAATAACCCACGTAATTTTCCATATGCTGTCTGTGTTTTGATTCTGCCTGGAACCACTCTCCACAACCTCTGTGTTGCTGTGGGGAGCCTTCAAGCCACACACTTCGAATCAGGCAACCTTCTGTGGTCCTGATGCAACTCCAAACCAGACAGATGACATAAAACCCAGCTGTCTAGCACAGACCCAGATGCCTGCCTTCAGCCACAGGCTTTCGCACTCGGGCAAATTAACTGGTGTAGATTACTATTGTTTTTAATGTTCACCCCTATCTAAACCATTCAGTCATGCAGCTTTCCAGAAGACAAAAGAAGAAGAGAACAATTAAAATTTCCTTTCACGTTACTGGGGTCTAAGAGTTGTATAGTGCCACTGTTTATACCTTTCAACTTACCAATGGTCACTTCTTTATCTTGCTATGTGTAAGGTGTTCAGGATATCACAAATTCAGAAATCACCTACAGTAAAGCCCAGGCACTTCTCCTTGTTCTGCATCCAGTCCAGTTTTTGTTGTTTTAAGAGGATGAATTCAGACAGGTCTATGGTCGCTTGACCCCACCACATGCTTGACTCCCACTGAGTACCTCGGAGAAGTTTCCTGAAGATACTGCCCCCAGTGTGCTGGCACAGTTGCCATTTGAGTAGCCGTGTCATGCTTTTTTACTATTTCTGTCTTTTTAACTCTCAAAGTGTGAACATTAATTTTTCATTTAATTCACCTTAGAAAACAATATTGTGGTCACTGTCACTGATTTCTAGGTACTAAGGTAGGCCTCACTGGAGAGATGCACAGGTTACTTCGATGGAGGTGGTGCTTCCATGAAAGGAAATTGATACGAGTCTATGATGATTTTCTTGGTGTATTAGTTGTGCATAGTGGGGGGCAAGGAGGAGCAGCAATCTAGGGAACAACAAGGAGGTTGAAACAAATGCCCCAGGGTGACAGATGATGGGACAGTTGCTAAATTACTTACATCTCAACATGAGGAAGAACTTCTTTACATTGAGGGTGGCAGAGCACTGGAACAGGCTGCCCAGGGAGGTTTTGGAGTCTCCCTCTACGGAGACATTCAAAACCCACCTGAACCTGTTCCTGTGTAACCTGCTCTAGGTGGCCCTGCCTTTGCAGGGGGTTGGACGAGATGATCTCCAGAGGTTCCTTTCGACCCTAATGATTCTCTGATTCTGTGAAGTGTGTAAGTCAAACAGGAGGAAAAAGTTGTGAGAGTGAAAGCTTGGAACCAGCAGTCTAAATGAGAGACCTCAAGGTATGGGTAAGGTCACTTAATGAATAAGGCAATGCAGATAAAAATGTCAGTTCATGGAGCAAGTGATTTGATTGCTCTGCAAAGTGGTTGAAGTCTGATTCTAGCACAACTGTAGCTTAATTACCTGCACTCTTGAAACTATAAAGGGAAGTAGGAGAAATGAGCTGATGTCAGGAAGCAGCAGGAGTGGGGATAGCTGCAGCACTGCAGTAAAGCCACAGCACATCTCAGGCAAAGACCCTGGGTGAGGGCCTGAGGGTAAGTTCAGTTCATGGGCAAGGGAATCAAAATACTTTCACCCAACAGGCTGATTCAAGGCTGCACAGCTCTCCCATGCCATGACCACATAGTGCACAGATGGCCAGGCCCCTCAATGGGGCTTGCATTTAGGGCCCCCACTCTTGAAAGCTGGGAAGCTCAATGAAGTGCCTACATCCTAAAATCAATACAATGAGAAGATGCTAATTTTTTTTCCCTCCTCTGTTTCAAAAGGTAAGAGGTAGGTCAGAAAGCCTCATATTTAGAAAAAGAACAATCTGCACAACTGGTATTAAACCTTTTCTACTTGAAACAGAGCAGGTAAATTGAATGCTTATACAAGAGCGACTTTATATTGGTCCCAGGAAGATGTGGGCACCATATGACAAAACTGCCAGTACAAGCAGAAGATTGTGGAGAACAAACCTAGAAAGCATAGTTCAAGGATGATACATAAAGCACTAGTCTATAAATCTTGTATCCTTGACTGATCTAGTTGTCTCATTTTGCCAGCACTGTGCTATTATTACACATTTAATGATAGCTTCTTGTAAGCTGCTTATGAATCATATCCACACACACCTGCTTAGTTATTCCTGCCAGATCCGAATACATTATTGACAGAAGCAAAATTGATCTTTTCCTGTGGGCACGTGTTTTTCTCTTAGCTCTGAGCTTCTGCAACAAGGGAAAGGGACAGAAGCAGTGTTCCAGCTAAAGCCAAATGAAATACATTGAAGCTGGGGGGACAAACTGCTTTTTCCTAAAATCTGGCAGCTTCTAATCAACACAAAGAGTTTTGTCTTCTAGTTACTATCTATGGGTCTTGGGAAAATCTGGAGATTTTCAGGGGAAAGGTTTTGATGGGCTCAGAAGCATGCAGTGGAATCAGATCACAACATACTCTTCAGGCTGTCTTGACTCATCTGTCTTTCTCTGTGTTCCAGTAACAGCAGTGGCAAACTGTTTTGGTTCTTACAGGTCTGTGATTATCAGAAAACCAATGCATATATACTAGTCACAAAGTTAGTGCGATGGTGACTCTTAGTTACTGAAAAGGCAGTATAAATTTTAGACAATGGTTTCATGTCTCCTGAGCAGAAGGAACCTGCTTTCTCCTGCAAGAAGTTAAGGAGGAAAAGCTAACAGTTTCAGGCCTTTCAAAAACCAGACTTTTGTTGCATTTCTTAGAAGCTGTGGGTCTGACTTTAGGCTCGTGTTCAGTTATTTACAGGGTTTTTCTCCCTCATGTTTTACTGACCAGTGAAATCTTTTGGTGGATCTTGATAAGGTGCCTTGTACTTCCTTTGAAATAATAAATGATTAAGACATACAGTTCATCCCTAACTTGCAGAATATTGTATCCTGCCCTCTCACACCTCTCTCACTGAGACTTCTAAACCTCAGTAGGGAGAAATTGCAAAATCCTCCAACCCATGCCAAAGTCTCAATGCTTTTCCTTCAGTCTCCCCTGGATGTCATCTTGGCAGCTACAAAATGAACGAAGAGGAGTGCACAGAAATGTGTTTGTTGTTATAACCCACCTAAACCTGCCAAAAGATTGAGCAAAGCTATTTTTCTGTCATGCATTTGTCTGTCATGTATTTGTCCATGAAATTCATATCCAGGAGTATGAAAATAGAGTTGTTACTATATTTGACAGTTTGTGCAATTTCAAGATGAAATATGGTTTTGTTGGCTTGTTTCTCTTGAGATGATTTCAAATACAATGGACAACTGAGAGAAGAAAATCCAGTGATTGCACCCATGGGTTGGATAGCAGAGGTCTGCCACTTTGGCAGTTTACATTAATTCAGTAGTGTTTACGATGATAAGAAAGCAATTTGGTGAAAGTGAGGTAAAACAGCAAGTACAGAGCAAGATAAAACTGCAGTTAATTCAACCATCAGGAAACTGACCACTGAAAAATGGTCCTGATATGTCTTTTTGAGTCAGTCCAGGTTGTGATTTTACTCAATCCACTCCTTGTTTAAGTTTCAGGGCTAAAAAGACCATTTGTCAGTCTGTCACTCAAACAAACTTTATGCAACAGATACAAAGCAACCATAGTACATTGCTCTGGTGTAGCAAGACACAGAGGCCCTTGCCAGTAAAGTTTTTCTTATACTGTTTGTATTTCATCAACCTTTCCAAAAGATAAAGATGTGATGTTGGTGGGAAACAAAATCCAGTAGCCCAATGGTGTTTATCAACTGCTTAGAGCCAGAATTGTATGAGAAGTCAAACTGAAAGTGAGTAAAGACAATAAACAGAATGATAGATGTACTGGCACCTATTTGCATGTTATTTCAAGTCATTGACAGGCTGGGATATAGCCTGTGCATACACAAATGTGCTTTTGCCCTCACATTTTTGCCAGGCATTCTCTCTGCAAGCAGCAGTGTAACTCTGGCACCTACATTCAACAAAAAAAAGCAGCTCATGAGAATACTCTATACCAGAATACTGCTTAAAAGCCTTGCTGCTTTTCATAATACAACCTCATCAAATAGAGAATATTAATCTAAAACTTTCTAGTAGATTCAGTTATCAAGTAACTGCTTCCATTTAGATGAGAAATTGGAGACCTACAGCAAACAGTTGTTTAAAAACAGTGTATCTTCAAGACTAAATTGTGGGGGTTTCCCCTTTATAAGCACCCACACTGCCACCACTATTAACTATTACATACATGTTCACTACTGTGAGTGTTTCGAAACATGATTCCTAAGTGGCATTTAAAAAAGTGTTCATTTTGAAAAAAAAGGTGCTATATGCAAAAGTCCACTGGTAACAAATCTCCTCTCCTTTTCCACTAGCTAAATACTGGAACTGGCAGAGAAATAGCTCTCTGTTACTTGAATTGGAAATCTGATGTTCTAAGAAGAAAGAAAAACCATGTAATGATGCCAGGTAATTTTTCAGAAGAGAGAGGGAGGACAGCTAAAACCTGGCCTGTAAAGTTTTTGGAATTTAAGTCAAGTAACTATGGGGCTAATGCAGGTAATATTGGTATTAGTACAAGGGTTCCCTTAATAAGTCTATAGATTAAGGGCTGAACTTGCTCATTACTTCATAAGCACACTGAGATCTTGAGGTTTCTGCTGCTTGTTATCCCCTGTTTTCTACTCGAAGAAGCTGGCTCTGATGATTGAAAAGGCTGCTTTTTCACATTTTCAAGAACATATGTCTTCTTATACATGCTCCCACAAAGCTACTCAGCAACGGTTTTTCTATTTAAACTTCCTTGGATTCTCAGATTCTTCAAGACTGCATCGAGGGTGAGGGAGGGGTTGTTTTGTTTTTTTTAAGGGCACAGAAGGTAGCACAATTGAACAAGCCATGCCAAAGATACTATCAAATGCATACTACTTGAAATGTGAAATCAACCTGGTAGATTTCTAGTAATGACACCAATTTAGGATGATCTGAGTGAGAACTGTTGAAGCAAAACTGTTGAACAAAAGTACAAGCCAAGGTTCCTTCTGAAATCCCAGCTCTAACATCAGCTGTGTAGTGGAAAGCACGTGTTACAGTGCAATTCATTTTGCTTAAATTTGTATGCCTATATATCCAAGTGAAATTTGTCATCAGGGCTTCCTCTGTAGCATCATAACACAGATGGTAGGCTAGGCAAAATTAACTGCTCTTTGGAAGTGCTGTGAGAGCTATGGAAGCACCATGAGCTCACTGCTGTGAGAGTAAAGCCTTACTAACATGAGACAGATGGCTTCAACACTTACTTCAGGTTAGACACCTCTTTTGACATGGTGTTTTCCGAGATGAAACCTACCCCTTGAGGTGTAACCATGCTGCTGTTGTGAGTAATAACAGCTGGAGATGGTCTGTAAAATTTAGGACAGGTCCACACTTAAAGCTTTTAATGATAGATTAATATTCTTTAGCAGCATGAGGTTATTTTTGAACAGCACTTACCTGGCAAAAGTTCTAATGTAAACAAAAACTGCCTGCTATAAAAAGGGGTGTGTGGTGGTGTTGGTTTTTTCTGTTTTACTCAGGAAACAGGTATAGGCTGTTTGGGCACCTCTCTCAGATAAGTGTCTCTTCAGTGCAGGAGGAAGTAGCAGCATTCGAATGATGTCCTGAAGGAAATGTTGCTCTGTGCTGCGGGATAGGAAAACAACCATATCTAGCAGTGCTGGGGTAGGCTGTCTCTTACACAAGTTTTCCTTGACCTCATACCCTCTTAACATGATTCAGATCATAGTCTCTTTCTTGCTCCATGAAATTGCAACTAAGATGCATTTGGGTAGTGGTTTCTAAATCAGGGCACACCTCTATATCTCGTGTATGGGTCACAGAGGAGACCAGAAGTCTCTCTATTCTGCACGCTGGTTGAATCCCTAGCAAGAGAGGACTGCAAGTGTCATGACTGCAGGGGTTTTGACAGGCCTACTACAAAAGCACACTTCACCTGATATGTCCTAAACAGTATAAAATTGTTATCACCCTCTCTCACAAACATCAAGAAACACACAAAATCATTTTAGCCTACAGGCAAGAGTTTCAAATATGAAAGTGGACAAGCTGCACCGGCCCACCTTCTGTAGACTGGGCCTTCCTTTTGGTCTCAGTATCTCCATCTCCCTTCCGTGCGTGATAGTTCTTTACTTCAAAGACGCACTGTGATGACTAGTTTGTTACTGTTTACTAAATGTTTCAAGATCAAATGCAGTGTGTGAGAGAGATGTGTTGTGACCTGACACATGTGTGGCTTGGTTATGCAGAATGCGACTATCTGTATTCGTCTGTAAAAAACAAAAATCCTTTGATATTAGAAATTGCTCGCTACGAATTATGATTTTAATTATTTTTATAAAACAGTTCTAGAGTAACATGGAAAGTGTAACCTCTCTGTGTTCTCTGGTTCTCCTTAGCCCTGACACATCAAAGCAGCAGCCACAGGGAGACATCTGTCACTAGTTAATGTCATGGTTATGGAGGTAGAACCTCCTCTTCTGTTTGGGCCAATGTGGTCAGCCCTTTGATGGATGTGTTCAGCCTTCATCCAGTTTGGTCACCCCGTGCAGCCCCTTGTTCAGATCTGCGTGTGAACAAGAATGTCCTGACCTGAGATCCTTTTTAATACAGCAGGGATCCATGATATAAACCATCAAAGGAAACCTTTGATCTTTTAACTATCTCTTAGTCATCTGCTGCACAATGCAAATAATAATGAAAACAAAGCTAAGGAGCAGAGCAGCTACATTAAAGAATCAGGCTTGTTGCCGGCAATGAAGCTAATCACTGAGGTTTTATCCTATCGTCAGACTCAAAAAGAAAGAGGGGGGAGGGAAGAGAAGAAAGAAAAAAAGCTGTGCTCAGCAGAGAAACCTCTTTACTAAACTGAAATATTCCAGGAACACTAGTTATTTTCTGTCAGAGGAGTTTATGAAAGACACAAATATGCAGCCACTCTTTACAGAAAAATGTAACAAATAATGCTTATTCCAGTGTATTTACTGTTTCTTTTTTGGTCTAATTTACACAGAAATATGTATGAACATCACAATTTGAATATCACTCAGTTTCAAATTCAGTTAGTAGTAGCGGAGTCATCACTGCCTTTTCTCTACTTATTTTTCCCCTCCTCTTCCTTCCCCCCTCATAATAGGTCCTCGGGATGAAAGCATGTTGATTCAGAAAGTAAATACATAGCTTTAGGAAAATAATATCTGAACGTGAATCTCTTCACTGTGTTCTCATATGATTTTATAGCATTTTCAGAGACCCCCTAAAACCCCAAACAAATGTGCGTGACAGTTGGAGCCTGAAGAAGTGTGTGCGTACATATGCACGTATGTCTGCACGTGTGCATATTTTTCTGTCTGCATGGGCTTTTGTGAATAAACTGAAGGATTCTTTCAAGTTCTGATGCCAAACATGTCTGTTTATATACCTTCTTTCTCTTATATTCCTCTTGCACGTAATTATTAGGACTAGGTGAAACTTTGATCTGCCAAAAATCCTTGATGTTTTAAATCATTTACTAGTAAGTGAACAGAAACAGCCTAGAAACACCAGCAATTTGCCCTTTCTGTGTGCTGTCGGTATCTCTGAGCTCTGCTCAAACTGTCAAACTGTCTCGGGCTGAAAACCTTACACAACTTCTACAGCCTATTTGCAGTGCCAAAATGTGTCTCTCTTCTGCCAAGGTAACCAAGCTGGCACAGTGGGCCAAATAAATAAGATACAGCTGTCACGCCAAATAATCTCCATCACCTTTGTGTTGGTCTAAGTAAAAGCTTAGCTCTAATACTTGGACCTGTGTAAGAAGAAAAATTTCATAGGTAAGGAGGCCAAATTAGTTCAGAATATCAACTTCAGTGGCCAGATATTATTACAGCGTTGTTAAGTTCACAGTCTTAATTTCAGTTATTCTGAGCCCTAAAGGGTTGGGAAGAATCTCTACCTTTGCTAAATGCTGAAGTTGAGGGGAATATGAGGAATTCTGGGTTCAGAGAACTTTGTAATAAAATGGAAGCCAGAAAACTCCAAGGCTAAACTGTGATATGAGACCACAAACGCATTAAGGTTGATGCAAAGAAACTTTCAAACAAGGTCAAAAGTAAAATGGTTCAGGCAGATTCACATCAAGGGGGAAAAAGTACCTTTTTGGAGAGGAAAAATTGCTGCAGGTTGTTACAAAAAGTAAAAAATTATAACTTTTCTTGAATGGAAGTGTAACAATCTCTAAGAGGTAGCAAATGATCAACAGATTTGGCCAGGAGGAGAACAATAGACAGGCACCCTTGACAGGGTGTCAAGCCAACAGGTGAACAAGAGCCTGCCTGCATTTTTCAAGTTTATCTGGAGCTACCATACCCCCTCAAACTGTCCTTATCTTAACAAACCAAACTTCTTCCATAAAAAACCTACTCCATACAAAATGTGTTATCAGCACTGATCTAACCTGATGTTGCCTAGTTTCTTTAGAGAAATTCTTATGCCTACACAGGTGAGTTTAGTTTACTCAGCTGGTGTAGCTGCAGTTCCACATCAGGCAGCAGTGCTCCCTCAAACTGGCCTCCAAAATGGACTGCTAGGCTCTGAGCATATTTGACCATCCTTCAACCAGAAGGATGGAGGATCCCTGGAGGATGGGATCTATGTAGAAGAAGGAAGATGTAGGAGAAAGAAGTTGTTAAAAATATCCAGGGCTCTATCGTATCCAGGAAGCAGTGTGTTAGAGAGGAAGGCAAACAGAGTTAGAAAAAGCAGCTCTAAACCTTTGATTCATAAGACCTTTACTGGCACTCTAAAGAAGACAACAAGTGAGGGATGCTAAGTACTATTTTCTGCTCTGTTTTAGACAAGATATTCAGCATAGCAAAAATAACAGGCACTGTGGACATTAAAAATAGGTATTTGCTATAATGTAAGTCACGGTTGCTGCACATTAGCATCAGAACAAACTATCCCTTTTACCTGCTAATCATTCACAGACAAGCCCAGACTAGCCCTGTGTAAGGGTTAGCAACTATCATGAAAAAATAGCCTGGTAGATGCCATCTTTAAAAGGTGTCCACTTTAAATTACTGTTTTCCTTTTTCAGAGGATACGGAAGAGATTGTTTAGTGTGCAGAGAATAATTCTTTGATTTACTAGACTTCTCAGTGCAACCATGATAGAAAGGACATGAGCAAGTTTACAGCTGGATGTACCTGGGCAGACAGTGAAACTGTAGGTGCTTTGAATTTTTGTGGTGGCCCATCTCACAAAAGCCAGAGCAGTACAGAGGGGTTGATAACACCATCATTTTTCTTAACTGTAGCTGAATTGGGAGGCCTTCAAAAGACTTATTGTTCTGCCAGTCTTGAACCTTCAGACTGTATCCAGAGGAATTTAGATTGGTTTTATTTTCATATATGCATCCCTTCCTGATTTTGTTTTCCTGTCTTTTTTTAGCACTGTAGTTTTTAAGTAGTTATTGGCAAGGGAGTGGAAATTTTACTTAAATATGTCATTGGTGGTATTCGAAAGGAAAAAATAAAGATATTTTAAAAGACCTGCCAGTATAACAAAAGGATTTTCCTTTTTTATTAACATCCATAGGAGTTTTTTTGTCTTTTGTTCCTTTCTTTTTGGACTTGAACTAAGATATTTTTTGTTGTGTTTACTCTTACTAGCCTTTGTGCCACTATGCTTTAATTTCTCTGTGTACTTTTAGCATATCACCATCTGTACAATCAATGGAAAATCCTATTTTTACAGAGTTTTTTAAAGTTATTGTTTCAATTGTGTTGCAACACAAAGATAGCCCTTGTCCCAGGGAGCTTCCAGTGTGAGAATTAAACAAAATACAGCCACTAACTAAACAGACTGAATCTTTCACAAAAATAAAACATTGGTTGTCAGAAATAACATATAGAACTCTTTAATATGAAAAATTGCAAATCTTCAACTGACCACATATCCTGCAGGAGTAATTATGTCATTTCAGAAGAAAATAAAACAGCCATGTTTTGTCAAATATAAGACATTTCACACACTATCAATTTTACAGATATAAATACCTAGGGGCATGCACAAACTCTATGATCACGAATGGCAAATTGCCAAGTGAGGACAGATTCATTAAACATTAGAAGTATCAGGCATCCACCCAAACCCATAAACTAAAATTTTAAACCTGGAACATTATGCCACTGCCTACAAGTTAAATATGTTTGGAGACATTTTTATGCAGCCTAATTAAAACTGAATGGAAATCCCAGTTAATGGATGATGTAGCTCTTCCTTAGCATAGTTTTCTTGGCTAAAATCAGTCTTAAAAGAGTCATATTCCTTTCTGCAACTTGTTGCAGCTAAAAGAAGCTGGTGGTAATTTGGTCCAGAAAACATTAAGATACTGCTGCAACTGGATGATTAAAACAACCCCAGTCTGTTTAGGTTACTGGGACTGCTGGTAAACCTTTGTAATCTGCAGGCAGAATGAGTGAGTTCTCAATGAATATTCTCAATAGCAGTGACTAATATTCTTTGAAACTAGCTCCTGTCACCAGATGAAATTGTCAGCAGGCTTCTGCAGCTACTGTTTGAGCAGCCAGTCTCTATTTACAGTTTTAAAAAGCTACATACAACTCAGCAACCAGATACAATTGGAGTTTAAACAGCATGGCAAGCCTGAGCCTCTTTTTCTCATCTTGCTTACTAGGTAACACCCACCCACAACAGCTACCAGGAAAGACCTTTGTGCACTGGACACAGAAAAGCTCGAAACATGAGCTGCTTAATTGGTCAAAGAAAGATTGTGCAGTTTGGGCTATAATCTTAGTTGCATTAGGGAGTTAAAAGATGAAAAGCAATAATGGTCTGTTGCAGTCTTATAGTGGGAGAGATGTTTATTCGCTTCAACTGAATTCAAGCGTTATCCATAAGGTACTTGATATTTCATCCAGCTCCAGATTTCTTACTCATCCTCAGTTACTGCTTTGAGGGGTGCCATTTCACAAGGAGCTTATAAAGGGTTCCTCTCAGTTGTGGTCTTTTTCTCCTTGTAATTGGGGAATTGGTATAACTGACAAAGATTCCTTAGTGTTGTGTCAAATTACTTCTTAGTTTTGAAATTACAGAAATATAAACATTTTCTTTCTGTTTTTAATAAAATTCAATCTGAATGGTAGGTTCTGGCCAAAACATCTCAGTGCCCTACACTTTAAGGCTTAAGACAAAAATAAATCTGGTCTCCATAGCTTTGAAATATTACACAGAATATTCTCTAATATTCCTTTCTGTATCACTGTGTTTCTTCACATGCAAACAATGAGTTTCACAAGGTTTCTTCTTGTTTATAGCTAGCAGGTAATTAGGCACTTATGCAAACCGAAGCACAAGCAGTGATAGGAATAAAGCTAGACCTGTCATGATACAGTTATGGGTAGCAGCTTCTACATGGTCCCTGCTCCCTAAATCACACCAGTTTCCAGAGGAAGGTCCCTACTCCAGACCAGTGGTGGTGGAGGAGCTAGATACAGTGCCAGTATAAGTGGAATGCTGGACAACAGCATGACCAAGGTTCATGATCTGGCAGCTTGTGTACAGCACTGGTGCTCATGCTGGGACTAAACCCTGGTGCCTCTCTTTTTTTCCTTCCTTTCTGCTTATATGCCTGAACTTCAACTGATCAAGTGCTATGTGATATTAATATTTTAGAAGTTACAACTGGTCTGAGCAATTCAGCAGTGAGTGAAGCGCTCTTTTGGTCAAGGGAATCACAAAAGAGAACAATAGTTACAAAGTAATGAATTTGCAGCAGTTAGTTTCTCACCTTGATTTCCTCTTCAGAGATAATGATGAAAGGCGGTAGAGGTGGAGGGCACAGGATGAACAATTGATTGTAAAGCATATTCATGAGAAAGAAGCAGCAACAAAAAGTCTCCACTGACTGTTGCAAAGATCCTGCAGGGAACGATGATTGTGGATCATTTCTATGAAGGACTGGATATTAGTGCCTTTCATGGTAAATGAAAGTTGGGTTATTTGGCATTAGCTCTGTTTGAAATTCAAACAAAAGATAAAGGTCCCTTCAAAAATAACACAAGGAATTATTTTATTATTTTTGTTTTCATGTTTTGTTGTTTTATCAAATTAATACTGCTCATGTACTCCCCTTTCACGCTGTGGCTAAGATTCATAACTGTGTGTATGCATAAATAAGAGATACAGGCTCTCAGAATTTACCACAAAAATTAAAACAGGAAGGCAGATGGCAGTCTTTTATTCCATCTGTATTTCACTTAATCAGCTACTCTTATCAGAACTGCTGCTTTGGAAATCAGTGGTTCTTATTTGTTCTTTGCAAACTAGAGACACACAAGCTGCTCTTTTGTGAATGTTCTGCTGGCTGACACATATGCAATACCTATCTATAAGTAAGAAAAGTAAAAGAAAGTGAAATTACCTAAAAACATTTAGCATATATTAGCTAAGCTTCACAGAAACACTTTGCCTAAAGATAGACAAGTCTGGGGCCCTAATTTTCCTCTATTTGAGCTATTGTAAAGGAAAATGTCAGTGGAGTCACCCTGATGTAGAGAGTGAGGAACCAAATCTCTTCTGCCTGAATTACTAAAGTCTTAAATTAAATGAAGCTGGGGGGAGCAGTACTTATGTATCCATTCTTACCAGTCTGGTCACTGGCTACTAAAAGAAAAGAGAGAAAATAAAAAAGAAGAAAAAGAAAAAAGAATGGTTGGCAGGCTGGACACTGTCACAGTGGATTTGTGGAGTTAATTTACCTATTTTGCAGGCATGTATTTTAATAAGATTTAATGAGCTGCTGAAAAGAGGAGTGCTGCTTTTTTTCGACTGATGGCAGTAAGATGAAAACAAGCGGCTTTTTAGAATGACGTTAACTAGCACTTTAAAAGTTAATAGAGCTCCTACGAATCTGTGTTGGCAGCACCTGGAAGAAGCAGGTGGGAATTCCACTGAGATAAATGGCAATCTGGGAGCAGAACAAAATAATAGAGTCTTATTAGTAAGATCTGGATACAGCATCAGTCCTTCTGGCATAATCTTTTTCAAAATCAGTAGAAGTCTTGTCTGCAGTGAAAGGTAAAAAAATATTGTGAAGAAAATCTGGGACTAGGAAAATGTTTATATTATTTCAGATGCAGATAGTTCTTTTAGAATAGTATTTTTTAAATTCTGTAACAAAATTTCAAAATACAAGTGTGATAGGTGAAGGAACATGTAAATCAAGAAATATCCTTGTTCCACAACAATTGGAGCTCCATGGCTCCGGGTGTTAGACAGAACAAGGGGTAATGGGTTTAAACTTAAACAGAGGAAGTTCAGGTTGGATATAGGGAAGTAGTTCATTACTGTGAGGGTGGTGAGGCACTGGAACAGGTTGCCCAAAGAAGTGGTGAATGCTTCATCCCCAGCAGTGTTCAAGGCCAGGTTGGACAGACTTGGGCAACATGGTCTAGAATGAGGCGTCCCTACCCATGGCAGGAACTAGATGATCTTAAGCTCCGTTCCAACCCAAACCATTCTATGTTTCTATGATAATAAGATTTTCACGATCATATCATTTCTCTGCATGTGGAGATCAGGAGAAAGAAAGCACGTGCATAAGTAAGGTGTCCAAATTCAGCCCTGAAATAGCTGCATACTCTCCCCTCTCCCCCCCTTCCCCCAGTAACAGGGGAAAATTAACACCACTGTCACTGAGGGACGAATTTTGGTCTCTTGCTTGCAATCCAAAACCAGGAAAAAGGTAGAAACTGCTTTGATGTCCTGTGTTCTGAGACTTGTTTTGCAGTGTGCTGAAACACAAAGGCTCTGCTTTTCTGGTTTGGCTGAGCTCCTTAAAGGGCAGCATCCAAAGGGAGCAATGGCAGTAGTGGTGGTTTTTAGTCCCCTGTGTTAACTCATACAGTCTGATGCCAGCTGCTACACCCTGGACATCCCAGAGAACAAGTAATCATATGCAAGTCTTTTGACTGTCCCTCAGGTTGTTCTCATCAACATGGCAAAGGAAATATGGCCTGGAGATGTCTATGAAAGGGTGGCTGGAAATCTAGGTGAAAAACTGTATTCAGTAGAAATTTATATGGGGACCTCCAAAAAGATCTTTTACCACGCAATGTTTACATTAGTGACTTTGGTGATGGAGGAGAAGATGCTTCTTGAATTGGCAGGTAACAATTTGGGAGGGACTGTAAGTATGCTGAAGGACAGGGTTAGAGTTTAAATTGGTCATATAAAAATAAGCTAAAAATATAGGATGCATTTCAACAACAAGAAGTGCCAGAAACTACATTTAACAGTAGTCAACTACAGGCATGAGGAATGGGAATTCTGCAGAAAATCCTGCGGAAAAAGTCTTGCAAGTGGTATACGGGGTCCCAGCTGGACACAATGCCAGTATTATCATGGTTTTCAACTCAGACAAGTGCCAGCCTGGAGCTTGTAACCAGGACTAGAGATTGATTGACATGTGGAATAATTCTTCCACTCTATTTCTGCTAACACTCATAAATCTTTAGATCATGGTTTGAGTGGTATTGGAGAAAGAGAGGAGCAGAGGGTATGATCAAAGGTTTTAGAGTAATGGCCTACAAAAAGCGTGACTCAGCTCTGGTAATTCAGTCTGAAAAAGGGAAGACTGAAGGAGGAGCATGATGTTGTAAGTACATAGAAGACAGCTAAAAGGAGGAAAAGGCTGCTCTGTTCTCCATTTGCATGTGAGATAAGATAAACTGGAGCAAGTAGTATGCAGCTAAAATACTCTTCACTTTCTAATAACAGAGGAAATGAAGACCTGGACTAGGGTACCTGGAGGTCTATAGAGGTCTTTAAGAATAGACTTGATAAACATGTACCAGGAAGAACAGGGATGCAGCCGACTCGCCTTGAGTAGAGGATAAATTGGATGACCCAGCTCTGTGTTCCTGCTGGTAGGTTATGGTCTGTGATTCACAGCCTGCTGCCAACAGCCTGGAGGGGCTCTTACAGAGCACAGCCCCGCTCCAGCACTTGCCCAGTCCTACAAGGGCTGATAAAGATTTACTTGGCAGGAGAACGTATGTCATCAGGCAGGTTATGGCTTCTCTGAGCTGCCAGGAAATGGGTGAGAGTCAGCCTAAAATGCCGGTAATGTAGTAAAGAGGCTGAAAGTAGAAGAATTCAGATGACTGTAGGGTGAGGTGCCAGATCCAGATGTTGGGCAAACCTTCGTTCTGTCTCTTTCAGTCTGCCTTATCTTCATCTTCTTTCAGTTTGCTCTCTCTGCCTCTTTTATCCCTTAGGAGAAATTAATTTTGAATGTTTTTGTGAACAAATAAAGATCAGTGGCTTGTGGTTTTCATAATGCATTGCTTTGTGGTATGTCTTTGTCTGCACATCACAAATTCCAGTAGATGAGAAAACTGAATAAATATTTCATGTAAAAAAAGGACCACAGAAAAGAACTAATTAGGTGGATTGATACAAGTTGTTCTGTGACCCATGAAAATATGTTAGTCATAATGCTGTTCTTGATAAACTCCATAAAAACTCATTCAGACATGCTGTCAAGCTAGGAAAGGAAAACATGGAAAGCAGAGAGAGGCGCTGAAGGTAATACTAAAAGAAAAGTCAGAAGATTTTTGTCTTAAAGCTATCCCACAAAGTCTAACTCAGTTCTCCTGAAAGCTGCTGACGGCACCATAGCTGAAGTGGGTAAATAGCCTCCCAGAGTTATGAAACTGCAGCGGTGTGATTTGTTCTGCAGAGGGTGGAGTAAGAATGAGGGCAAGGCTTGAGGTATGGTTTTTAAATGGTGCACTTGAGGTCATGGACCGACTGGCTCCAGTCAGATTATTGCCCTTATGTCTGCAGACAAGCCTCTTAATGGTATACCCCACCTTTAGAAACTGCACAGAGGAAAAACAGTCCATCTCCAGGATGATATATAAGATTCAGCTACCCCCTCACCAGAGAGGACTCAGCACTTTTGACTCGGAACATAATTCTTTATTGAGGTCACAGAAATGAGGACTTTTATGTAATTGAAAGGTGAAGAGTGGAAGTACATTTTTAGAACAAGAGGCATGTGTAAAGGTTTCCTTAAGAACATCTGTGTGAGTCTTGCCTGCAGTTTTGTATATTCCCCTTCATTTAGCAACCAGCAAAGTCAGTCTACGCACAACATTTCCATACTGGAAATCTCCTTTTAAGGCCAGGCAATCTGCCCTCCTGTAGCTCCTTTTTTCCTCCTCCTGTGAAGTCAGGCTCCAAGGCAGAGCAGGGAGCAGCCACAAACTGCACTCCCATGGAAAGCTTCTGGTGGGTTGCGTCTCTGTGGCACCCCCTGCAGAGTAGAAACCTGCTCCTGTCACAAGCTTCTCCTGGAGAATTGAAACGCCTTAAAGAAGCAACAGTGCCCCAAATTTAAAAGCAAGCAAAATCTTCTCCCTTTATTATCTCAAGCAGAGACTGTGCCTTGGCAATGGGAGCCCTGTCCATGCTTCTGTCCATCTTTTCAAAGCTGTATTTCTGGCTCCAGCAGAGTTGGGCTCAGTTTCTCCTCTACAGTTTGACAGATCCCACAAGTATGGAGGGCTAGTTGCAAGCACAAGGCTCCTTCAACCTTCTTGACTACTGAATGATATCCCCCACACCTCATGTCTATGAAAAACATTATTTTACTGTGAATTTTGAAGTAATTTGAGTAAGTTGGTGATATCTTGAGATTGTAACAGCTTAGGGGTCCTACTTCTGTTGTCAGAGCAGCAGACAGAGTAACGTTACATGCCAATAATAAGTGTAGTTTCTGGATATAATTTGCTTTAAAACATTTGTTTTCACATGCATTTATACAAGTACGCACAGAAAAATCTCTTAATCTCTTTAAAACTTTCTGAGTAGTGCTTCCCTTGTTTATTTCAGTAAAAAGATGACAATTGTTGAGGAAAAACTTTTGAGCAAAGAGATCGGGAATGAAATCCTCAAACTTTTCTTTCTGTGATGTCTACCATTTTGTCTCCCATAAGATTTCTCAGTCTGCTTTTAGATCCAGTGTCTCTATAAAGCATATAGTATTACAAAGCTAGTCATATTAGGGTGAATAAAACTGATTTAAAGAAAAGCCCTTCATAAATACTGGAATCCAGTTTTAAGGCATTTCTCAGTATGTAGAGGAGTTTCTCTCCTACCTAGGCAGTGAAGTTCAACAGCAAGCAAGGTGAGATATCTGACATTCCCATGCTTGGCTCCTGCTTCATGCATGTAGGTGCATAAAGCCATGTCTTGCACCTGCACCTTGGCATCTTCCCCTCCCCATGGCCTGACACTGGGTGTAGCCAGTTTCCTTTGCTGGCTGGCTTTGCCTGCCTCCCTGGTAGACGCTGTCATCCCCAGGCACGCCCAGTGCTACAGTCATCCTTGCCATCTGACTCACCCAGAAGCACATCACTCACTCGTCGGGTTGGGGTCCTGCCTTGCAGGGACCTAGAAACTTGCTGGGGCCTGCCCAAGCAGCAGAGGACTGGGGAAGAAAGGCTCTCCCACCTCAGCTGAGCTACACAAGATGGGGGGTAATGCATGCCAGAGGGAGGGAGTGCAGCAGGTGTGAAGATGAGTCCAGTGCTGTGGCTCCCAGTGCCACCACAGTGCACCTCCCTGGGACAGCCTGCTCCCGACCAGTGGGGCTCAGCATGCCTCTAGATCACAGCCCAAAGCTGCTTTTCTCAGATGCTACTGAAATCACCTCAAATTTGGGATTCATAGTTGCTAGAGACACAACAGAGTTGGTGTCTATAACAGATTTTGGAACAGTTACTGGCTGAGATTTTTAAATTCATTTCACAGTTTCAGACAGTGTCCTCAGTGTTTTTCAGCAAAGATATGCCTCAGGCTCCTTGGCAATTCCTGGCTGTAAGAGCAAGTGCAGTAACCTGCAGAACACTATAAATGGTGTCTTGGGCATGCCACATGTTTTATTTCCATTTGAATTTCCTCTATCTCTGTATTCCTATAATTCCACCCTGTCTTTGAGCACATGCAAAAAAAACCCAAGCAAACCCAAAACTAAAACACAATGTTGATCCAAGAAAAGCAGTGATTAGACTGTGACTGATTTGAGGGACAGTAGATTTCAGAGAGTGGGGTTTTATTTTCAGTTTAATTTGATATTCACATCCACCATCACACAAAGCTTCCTCAAAAACATACCTTCAGAGGAAATGCTAGTCAGCATTTCCCTAATTCAGGAAGAGCTTAGCCTAATGTACATGAGTTTTCCACTCACCGCTAGTTCTGGATAGCGTCATGTTTGAGAAGGCACCTCATATCGTTTGCTTGTCCTTTAAAGAGTGCTATTCAAATGAAAGCGAAGCCCAAAGAACACTCAATTAATAACAATAATTGACTAATGAATACAAATGAATAACAAATGATGCAATAAATGAATTTAATTACAGTCACAGTTAAATACAATGTCAGCACCTTTCTGTGGAACATGGCCAACCCACAAGAGTTTTGAAATCACAAACTCCAGGCCAAGATTTTCACACTGCTTATTTCAGATTCCTTTTTTGGGAGGACCCACACTTAAGATGAAGTAGAGCAGAGCACTTTTTTTCAGAACAAGATTGCTCTGGGCTTTCTAAGTCAGGTACCAGTATGGTATCCTGAATGGTCGTTGGTTCCAGAATGAATGGTCATTGGTTCACCTGTCGGAATCATAGAATCATAGAACAGTTAGGGTTGGAAAGGAATACCAGGCATGTGTTGAAGGAGGCCCAGCTACTGGACTATGAGTGTGTATGTTTTTTAAAAACAGACATAGACAAGTTGAGGTCCACTTTAAATCTGTAAGAAACATCCATGCCATTTTAAGCAGCTGCAAAGTCACAAAGAATGAGTGCCTGTGTTTGGTAGGTTAAAACCTCTGCCTGTGGTTAATTCATGCCTCAGAGCTCAAAGCTCTGAAAGTGCTGGGTGGATCATTGTGGTTTCTCAAAATTAAGGTGTTTCATTCCCCATAGTTTCTCCTTCTTTGTGTGTCATCAGTTTCAGAGCCCTTATGGCAGGCTTAAATTTAGAGTCCTTGTGGCTTCATTGGGGCACCAACTTTACCCTATGTGATTACAATTTTATGCTTCCTGTCTTGAAAAGATGGTGCCAAGATGGGTGGGGAGCTTCCCAGTGAGGTAACCAAGGATGGGCAAAATAGCATCACATATCATTTATTTTCCAGTTTCAAGGCAAGTAGGTAGGCAAGAAGTATGCTTAGGTAGCTAACTTCTTTCAGAAAGAATTGGCCACAGTTAAGTGAAGACAGATGTATTTCATGATTCCTACTAATTTCTGTATTGCGGCGAGTAGTCAGGGATGTATCGTGTGTAAGTATAGTGAGATAGGTAGGTAGGTACATAGATAGATAGATAGATAGATAGATAGATAGATAGATAGACAGGCAGACAACACACCTATTATTTCTCCTTGGAACTTTAATTGCACTGTCTGACATGTAATTATATTTACAGGCCACCGACATTTTCAACCGTGGTATCTAAAGTTAGCTTTCTAGGTTGCTAAATGAAGGAGGCCTGAGCTTTTCAAAAATTAGTAGGAACAGCTACCTGGTCAGCCTTTCAGGAAAGCAAACCATTTCTACAGGCAGACAACTATGAATATTTAATTTAGGGATCCAGCTTTTTCTGCTGTGAAGAATAGTATCTGGCTTGCCTGTAGACAGACGATCTGTTAGTGCACATAATATACTTCTATGTAGTCCCAGCCCTGAAAATTATTTCCTGGTAAAGTATTAGGGAGACAACCGTTCTGTAAAGTAGCAAACCGCTTTTCAGCCACAGTGATCATAGAATTTGTTTCACAGTGTGGAACAATTTCTACTTAAACTGCAAAATACTCTTTATTCAATGGTTGTGTGCCCCCTTAAATGTTGTAGTCCACAGGGTGAGGGTCTGAAAGGTAAGAAGATCTGAAGGTCTGAATCCATAAGAAGATTTTTTTCTTTGGTTTTCTTTGGAGTATCATGTCTTCCTACATTACCAACCTTAGAAATGCCAGGGATATCCAACATGATCAGTATGTGTTTACTCTGGCAGCCTCTCATGGCCTCTGGAAGACTGGGATTAGCACTGAGAAGCCCTTTTACAGATGAGATGAAATTTAGAGTTCTCCTCTAAATATATCTCTCCTTAAATATCCATTTGGTTTTGGAGTTTACAAGATTTTTAAACCAACCAAATTAAAAATGTGATTAAAAATGGCCTGTGTTCTAAAATGTTCCCTTATGTTGTTTAAAGTCCAGTGGTTTTTCAGTTGTCATGCAGGCCAGGAGAGTCACATCTCTACTGTAAAGGAATAAATGTGACATGTTTTTACAGCCCTCTGAGGGTTGAAAGCCTGAAATGTGATTTGTATTATTACTGCTTTTGTAGGGCAAAGCTCTGCCTGTGTTAGTCATGCAAAACTATGTAAAGAAGGGGGATTTTACACATAAGATTTTGTCCACAGTACAAATTAATTAAATGAAAAACAGAAGGGAGATACACTGTACTGTCTTTCCAGATACAACTACCTTGTTGACTTAAATTCAGTTCAGGAAAATACGTTATTAATAAAAATCTACCATGAATAATAAGCAGATGTCCTAATCTGGTACAACTGCAACCTGGAAAGAGAGGTTGCATGGAAGTGATTGAGTGCTAAATGAGGTAAGATCGAATAAAATATATAGCAGATAGGAGGCAAGCTCAGTGGCTTTGAGAGCTGTACCGTACCCAAATACAAAATCCTAGTCCCATGATTGATAAGATCATATTGTTCTCCTCTCTGGATCTCTCTATTGGCTTGCTCTCCTGTTCTGTAGAAAGTCCCTTTTTACTGGACTCTGGCCATTGCCAAAGTCGTCTTCAAACTCAGAGGTGAGAAAACCCCCACAACTGTAAACCTTTTTAGCATTGACTTTTGGGTTGAGAAAAAGCTAATCTGTAATAAAACCTGCTTCTGGATAAAGGTTATTTCTTTCAAAAGCTCAACAGATATCATCCATAATAATAAAAGTACTACGAACACCTATCATCAAAATGGTAAATGAAGCTCAAAATATGTACAAAGAAATAAAAAATTCCAGTATCAAGCTATTAAAAGTGATGAAGTATTTGGGACACATTTGTTTTTAGTGGCTGTGCTCAGGACTCCCTATATGCACCTAATTTTCAACACCTGCCAGTCATCTCATCTCCGTCCCCTGAAAATGACCAAACACAATACAGATCTTTTTAAAATCAAATACACAGAAGTCTGAGTTACTTTGGAAGCTGTGGCATAATTTCTAGGATTTTATGGGCTGAAGTATCTTTTTCTGCTCTTTGCCTATCTGCTCAGGTGGCAAGACCTTTGAAGAAAATAGCATGTTCTCCTTCGCATTTTATACAATTCCTTTCATAATGTTAGTTAATAAACAAGCATGCAAACAAAAGAATAAATACCATCTAAAACATGCAGAATATTTGAGGTTCTAAATATCTTTTTAATGGGGTAGTGGTTATGGAAGAGTCTGTTTTACAATGTGTGTGGGTCAGCTGCAAAATAAGACAGCAAAGGACATATTTGGATTCATTCTGTGGCTCTGATCAAGCTCCTTCCCTCCCAGGCCATCTCTTGCATGAGAAAGAGACAGGGCAACCTGGAGGATTACAGAACAACAAAATCTAAAGGGAGTTTGGGAGATGGTGGAAAGAATAAACAGACTTGAATGACAGGTTCTGCCAAGAAGCACCTGGAACAAAAGTATTTTTCTGTTATTGTATGCTAAGTAGGTTTGCCTGGAGAATTGATTGGAATTTAACAGCGGCATTTCCTGAGGAACAGGTTTGAAATTAGGTTAATCACAACCAAGTGCTAATTCTGAAAAGTCAGATAATTATTGGACATTTCCATGGGCATTGGAAGAGGTGGGGTTTTGAGGGGCTTGGTTGTTGGCTTGGGGCAGGGGGGTTCAGTTTAGAGGTTTGTCAACCAGATGTTTCTTCTCAGATTACAGCAGCCCTGTACAAAATGGGAATAGGCCTGTTGCAGAACCAGGTGTTGTATTTAACATATAGCATTACTGTTACTGTTGTTTATACAGTAGTCCTTTAGCTGACTCTCAGGCATGCCATACGCTTACCGTGCTGAATATCTACAGGAGTAACTATGAAACAAAGTTCTCTCTGTGCAAGAGAAAACCCGGCTTTAAACTCCCTCAGCAGGGAGGCACTTAGGCTATTGCAGCACGATGTAGTCCAGCACCTGAAACTTTGCCAGCTTGGATGGCAGTTGCTGTGTAGAAGTCTTCATTGGGTGCTGCAATAAGTAGCTTAAGGTAAAGAAATTGCATGTGTCAGCAAATGTGGGGTGACTTTACTGTGGTTCAACATACATCTTTCAGAGCTGTCTGATGCTTAAGAGTTATAGTCTGAAAATATGAAAAACACAAACAAGGGAGGATAAAAATCCAACAGAGCATATACAAGCAAGCCAGACCAGTTTTCTTTATTCTTTACACCCCTATCACTGCACCTACAAAATGTCTCTGAAGGGGACACTCTGCATGCTCCCATACTAATCTTCATATACAGAACTACCATCCTAAGTGCTTAAAACCCATAAATTAGACTGCATTCTTACATGATTTTTTTAAGCTGCGACCAGACTTTCTGAAGTTACCCAATGGCTAATATCTCCTGCTTGTTGTCAGCATTTACAAGAGAGCTCAACATTTACTCCAGTACTTACACTGGAGTTATACTGTCTTGAAAAATTCAGTCATTAATATGGGTGCTTAATAGTGGTCTTCAAAGTAGGGTTGGCACTGCTTCAAGAAGCCTGTGTCCAATGTTGTGACAATAGGTAGCTTTTAAATTCAGAAGCAGAGTTTTCCCAGGCCAAACATTTTTATGGACACTTGTTTTATCTTGTCAGTGCTCGTTCACATGGTACGCTATTTATGAGGCATAAGATAACATCAACCCTATAAACATGTATTTCATTTGTAGGAGTGGTTTATTTTCCATGAATACATTCCCATATGCAATCTGGCTAAAGAAAGCAAATTGTACACAACTAATCAGTGTTAAAGCAACAGCTCTATTCCATAGCTTGAGAAGAAAACATCTGAGTCATTATCAGCTTTAAGGGGTAAAAAGACAGCCAACTTTTTTCTGCAATGTAACTAATATCCATCTTTTTTTTGTTTTTGTTTTTGCTCATCCTCCATCTTCAGGTTAGAAGGTATTGTCCAGACTTTTACATCTCAATGTTTCTCAATTTTGAGGAACATAAGCCATTCTTTTAACTGCAGGATATCCTTAAGGAGGCAGGAATCATCCAGACTTGACAAATAAAGACCAGACTTCATTAATACAGATTTTAACTGACCAATTACTGGTCAGAAGAGATGGTGGAAATAGAAATAGCCGGGTTCTTGCTGCCACTGAAGAAAAGACAGATTATTAAATATGGAATTAGGACCCTACTTGTAGGAACCTACTGTTAGAGGGGAAAAGCTGCCTAAATTTTGCAGGTGTTGACTGCTTGAAGTTAGATGTCATTGTAAGTGACTGATTTACTCATACAATTTGTTATTACAAGTTTCCCATTAACGTGTTAATGTTATTCATTGTCTGAAGTTCATATTCATACATATAGCCTAATTTTTTCTAGGAAGGGAAAAAAGTGAATGGCTAAGAGAGAGAGACATTTTTTACTGTTTTCTTTGTGATGAGTTAGCTTAATTATGCTTCAAAGGAACATGAGAGTGACAGTTCTAGATGAGACCAAAGGTCCAAGTAGGCCACTACCCTGTCTCTAACAGGACCCCGTAGCAGAAGTCTGGAAAAGAGTGTCAGTTAATGGCAAGTGTGTAGTGCTGTTCTCCATACTATCTACCCAGTCTCCAGCCACCTGTCTCAGAACTTCCCAAGAAGGACATGCTATCTTTTTATTAAATGCAAAGCTCTTGCTGGACCTGGACATCTCTTCCATTCCACTGGAACCTCAGATAACTTTTGGCATCAAGAGTGACTTGTGGTTATGAGTCCCACAGTCTAATTCTGTGCCACTTAGAGTGCTCCTTCTGTGCTGCAAACCGATTATTTTGTTTCATGCACCCTTCCTCCTGCATGGTGAGAGGGCAGTGGATAATCCTTATCAAAGGCAGTAGACTGAAGGAGTCAGTCCCCTGAATCTGATTTGCATTTGCAAAGATAGCAATGAGTCCTGCTCAGTTTTAAGGTGCTCTTCATGAGGTGGTGGATCTGGAGTATGAATCCTGCCAGAATGGTCCATGACTTGACAGTTTGGGCAATTTTGAATGGCATCCTAACACCCAGGCCCTCATGGCCTTCATTCAGGCAGGGAATGCCTGGGGGAAGGGACCATGGTCAGAAAGGTAGGACTGGTATTCTTCATCAATACACTGAGCTGTAACCTAACATATTGCTGTAGGGAGCATGAGCACCCAGATCCCATGCATACTGCTAGTCAAAGAGCTTACAAAGCTTAACTTCCTACATGAATCTGGGCATTAACCTTTTTACAGTTTTTCCCAATGCAAGTATAAATATCCCTGGCAGAAATCCTTGACATCCTTCTGTATGGACAAGATTTTACTGAGCTGTTCTCTCCTGTAGGGCTACAATATTCAGCCTTACTGATGTATATGGCTTATATACGCACGTCACCGAATGTCATATGAAGACAGACATCATGTGAGCCCTGCTTAAAGGCTACTGATGCTTTTATTAACACAGACTATCCATTAAAGTACCACATCTTCAGAAGAAATCAGCACCCAGGAGTCTCTATGCAGGTTGCTGTAGTAATGAAGTGACAGATTTTCATAAAGGCACACTTAACACAGCTGTCTGAAGAGGTCTGAGTGTAAGAGGTTGTCTCTACTGAGCTGTTTTCAGTGCTTCATCTCCATCTGAAAAGGAGACCTGGGACGTACAGGCCACTTCTGGAAACCCCACCGTTTTCAGTTCCTTGGTGGAAGTTCAGCTCTTTGACAATCTGCCCATGGTTCTAACTGCTGAGCGAGTTTGGAAAATTGGCACTTAAGGTTTTTTTTAGTATTTTGAACACTTGAAGTTCTTACTAAAGTAATGGGACATAAATATCCCTTAAATCCATTTATACATTTAAGTTCTTAAAAAGGAAATTAAATAACATGACTTCAAGTATTACATGTTCTACAAGAACTAAATCCTCAAATCTTATAAGGGTAACCTCTGCTTCAAAAGTTTTTTCCTTTCTTCTTGTGGTTCATCACACAGTTGCATGAACACAAGAAAGGCTGTGAGACCAAGTGGAACTTAGTTCACTATCATGTGGAAACTGCATGGTTAACGAGTCTGTGTGTTTGTCCCACTGAATTCCTTTCTTTTAAGCATGGGTGAATAGAACAGTACAAGGTTTTCTGGAAAAAGTTGTCCCTGCCTTCTACAGAGATACGAACACTTTCCTGTTTTGAGTGGAAATGGTTATCATGGGGTTACAACAATCTTTTTCATAGCTGTCTCACACCATGGCTCCCAGTCATGCTGTATTAACCAGAATTTTCAAGCTTCCTTGTGCTTTTTTTTCCCCAAACTTTTCCAACTGGAGCCTTCCCAGCTTTTTCCAGAAACTGTTATCATTAGTTCATAAGTGCATGACCTACTACACTTCTTTTATTCTAATAGTTAGTTCAGTTCTTCATGTATGACAGTTTGATCCTTTGCTGTACTGGCAATATCCCAAATTCTCATCAAAAAGTTTGATTAACGCGTTCCTGTGCATTCCTATTATTGTGCCAGGACCATTCATGAAAATAGTTGAAGAGATCAGTCCAAAAGCTAATCCTTTCACTAAAGCACAGGAATGTTTTTGCTTCTGCCTCCAATGTGGTAATCCCTATTGTGCACTTGTGACAAAGACACATCTTTCTGTTGACCCCAGCCCTGACGCAACCTCCTCACATAACTCTTGGAGTTGGCTGCAGTTTTCAGTACCAATGGGCCTGGGTGACAACTTCTGCTGTGATTGTCACAGCATGCTATTTCCATGGCCTCAACAGAGAGAAACCCAAATGGATGCAGGCCCCCCAGGACAGATCAGCAGTTAGAATGATGTTGCAGCTAGGCCAGACAACTTTTCTCCCGTAGATTTATGTTTGCTGGTTATCTGATGAAGACACAGAGTTCTCAGGTGAGAAACCATCTTGGCAAGGTCTTTGTCCATCAAAGAACAACTGTTCCTGGGCCTTGAAAATCCCCACAGACAAGTGTCAGCATCTGTGTGTGCCTCTCTGTCTAGCTCTTTGCTTCTCCTCCTCTTCCCTGCTCTCCCCTTAACTAACTCGTCTTCCAGGTGACTCCTTTTATCCATGTTCTATGAATACACTGTTGAAAGTTCATGTCAAATGGACGGTGCTGCCATTGTGAAGAAAAGTGTTTTGTATCAGGTAATGTGCTATTCAGTCCTGAAGGTTTGTCCCATTCCAAGTAAAACAAGATTCAGATATCTCCAGACTTCTTGTCTCTCAGTCCAAGACAAGGCTTTAAAGCATTGCTGTATCCAGTACACCACACTGAAAGGCAGAAACACAACAAACATGTAAATTTAGAAAATACTTCCATGTTCTTTATGCTGTCTGAATCTGTGCTCCATTTACCCTCGTCTTTGGCACCGTGGCTGATACTGTTGTACTAACTGAAAAATGTAGCAAAGTTTTTTTCTGTTGTATACCTATTTTATTGTTCAGCATGGAAGTTTTATATTTATTTTATTTTCCTTTTTTTTATTATTCATAAGGCTGAGAAGTCATTTGCCATTTGTTTTAAGGCAGTTGAGCTTTCTGAAAGAAGTTAACTGGGAAATTTTCGCAATAGTCCTACAATTCTCCTGTTGTAAGACACAGCTTTTCTTTGACAGATCATTTCTGAAGATGGATCATTTTCTCTGTATAAGGAGGTTCTTTTATTATTTTGGCTATCCTGTTTTGAGATAAGGTTAGCTGTGAAATCCTTCTTCAAACAGCAATCTGACACAAGTTCCAGATAACTTTGTGTACCTTAATTCAAAGGTAGTCTAGTTTCCTACTGTCCTGGGTTCAGCTACAGCAG
>NW_009914032.1:0-277 GCF_000696875.1 Nestor notabilis
TAAAACACCTACCGGTTGAGAATTTGTTTTTGCAGATGAAACAATTATGCTTTTTATTGACACAACGGGCACATCCATATTATATCTATCACCACCGTAGCCTCACGAATTTACCGGGATTTTGTACCGAGGGTAACGCCGAGGCAGATCCGTTGACGCAACCGGTCAGCGTCTCTCCCGTTCCCGACGCGTGGCCGCGGGCTAAATTATCACGTGATTTTTTTCATCGATCGCCAAAAGTACTCAGACGGCAATTTCATTTACCTATGGCAGCGGC
>NW_009914032.1:471-1813 GCF_000696875.1 Nestor notabilis
CTCTCGTCATGTTCAAACTCATTGCCGTCAGGCATTTGCCACCCTAGGTATCTCGAAACACATTAAAACGTACGATGGTCCCGCATATCTTTCTCACTCAGTGTGACGATTTTTTCACCGATGGGGAATTCAACGTGTGACAGGTATTCCCCATTCTCCCACGGGTCAGGCCATCGTTGAAAGAATGCATCAAACCGTAAAGTTATATTTGCAAAACCAGAAAAAGGTGGAGTCTGGAGAGCCCCCGGTGAACATATTAGCTAAGGTACAATGCGTCTTAAACTTTTTACGATTACCGGTGAACGCCGCTGTCCCACCCCTAGTAACACATATGCAAGCAATGTCTACAGAGATGACAGAATTTACAGAGGAAATTAAAGTCTTATTGAAAACTCCAGAAGGAAATTGTGAGGGCCCTATGAAACTATTAACATGGGGTCGAGGGTATGCTTGCGTTTCCTCAGGTAACTGACGACGATGGGTCCAGGCGAAATGGGTCGAGCCAGCCCTACGGAAGTGCTCCGAGGAACGGTCATCGTAATCTGTGTAGCCTGGAATACAGCCTTTGAGCCATGGCATATGACGCCCCGTCAGAATCTTTGGGTGATGTACGCTATTTTGACTAACCGGTTGTCCTTTTGTCTATCCTTAGCGACCCCTGGAGATCCCTTTCGCACATGTCTAATAGGGATGAACAATGTGCAAAACTGGAGAGTGTTTAAAGATTATGTTAATAACCCACGTCTTTAAGACAGTTACAGGTGCAACCCATATTCAAAAAATATTTCGACACCTGAATCGCACTTGGCCAGACCCTGAGGAACTTGATATCATCGCCACCCCTGGAAACAACAGTTGTCTCGTGTTTATTCCTCAAGGAGAAAACTTGACCGCCCAACTGCAAGGATTTACCACACATTTGCTCATCGACCTTCTGGGGCAAAAACTAATGAGAAAATGGTTGAAGTATCCAAATATGCAAAATATAAGCCCCTATGATGAAGGCTATGACAACACCACTTGGAAGTGTGGTGGTCGCTTAGCGATAGTAAAATCAAACATCACAACAAAGCCAAAGTTGCTGCCACGAGGAATATTTTTACTGTGTGGTGATAGGGCATGACCGGGAATTCCTACTAGACCTGTAGAAGGACCCTGTACTTTAGGGATATTAACCATGTTTGCTCCATCCATGCATCAGGTATTGAATCAATTAAATCCATTCGTACAAAGAGAGAGTTAATACAATACACCTCAGATTGTAATTCACAAGGAAAAATTGGAATATTGCTGAATGAGCGATGGTGTCTTTGTTTGCCCCACAGGTAGGAGTAGCCAAAGC